>NW_020837984.1:4300894-4359279 GCF_003676395.1 Aethalodelphis obliquidens | reverse complement strand
ACACACACACACACACACACACACACACACACACACACACACACACAGAGGCACACACACAGAGGTCAGTTATCCAGATTATAGATGGGGGTGAGGATGAATAAAAAAGAGTATGGATGTCTCAGTGTGGCAAAGGATGGAGTTGAATGTTCATAAAATGAACTCTCCCAGGCCCTTAAATGCTCAAAAGTTTTATAAACCATGAAATAACATACATTTACCCATTAATCAGATCTATAAAGCCAATAAGACCTAAATTAACCAATTAATTTAAAGTGATGATGTTTTGCCTAAAGTAAGTTACCGCTAGCCTTATGAATATGGCACTGGTGATTACTGACCTTCCTATGCTACCAAGTGCCAAGTAGTCAAGCCATGAGCCCACCATTTTTGGTATTCAAGGTTCTGTGACACTCTCCTTTGCACAGTTTTCCCTCACCTCATTTGGCTATCACTTGGGATGCATTAAGTTCTTATCTGTTTCAGTCCAAGATAAAGTTGGGCTAGTTAGCACCAACTCTAGACACAAATATAGGCATTAAAATGATCATGAATATACTTATTTTTAAGGTTATCAATGAAATTAACATCCCAATTTGAGAAAGATTACTATCAGTTAAATAGCACTGGGGTGGCAGAAAGGAGACCTGGGTTCAAATCATATATTTGACACTAATCACAATGTAACTTGACTAGGACTCAGCTATTTCAATTTGGGAAAAGGAAAAATCTAAGAGTAATAAAAGGACTTTTGGTAGAGATCATAAAGTAATGCTTTGTCATAGTGGAATCTCAGCAGTGTGGCAGAGACAGGGAAAACTTTTTGTGGCAAGGGGGCCTTTCTAGTGTCTCTCCTGCAATGTCTGGCTTTTAATTCCTCCTAGACTTAAGGCTCATCCTCATCTCTCTCTCTTTGGTTTAATTTTCCTTCCCTCAATTTTAATTCTATTAAACTATTTCTCCTAAAAATTAGGCATATAGTAGTAGTATTTTCATGGTTTTCTTAAATTATAGTGTCTAATTGCAAAATATGTCCATTTGTAAGGAAAGAAACAACTCTTCTATTATAGCTCCCAAATGTTCATCAGGTTTTCAGGAAATAAAATTTCTTTCAGTCTTGGGAAAGGTTTTGGATTAAGATTATTTTTCAAATCCGAGGAGGGTAAAAATTGGAAAACTCATGCATTCTGTAGTTTGGGGGATGAATATAAGGTTCTAATATACGGCAGAGTTAGGAAAAGATCAAATTCCCCTAACAGTTTTATTTTCCTTTGTTTTGTAGAAACCTGTAGCTATAGCATCCATGGCAAACCCAAAGAGAAGAATTGCAGGGTCTTCACAATGCTTCTCCCTGCACTTGGCACAGGTAGTTGGGAAACAAATTTCCCACTTCTAGCCAGGCACTTCTTGGAATGGGTGCAGGATCATCTATGGGCGCAGCTGCTGCTATACTTGAGGGGTCCCAGAACCCAGACACAGCTCTCTGAGCAGCCAAATGGGTATCTTCCCAAACCACTACCACCTCATTCACTTTTTTTTCAGCCTAAAATATTAAAATTAGCCCAAAGTGTTTTTAAAATATAATTACACCCTTTGGAATCTGGGCTTTGGAAAACTGTTATTTTTCCATTAAATAAACCAATATCTGGAATACGTACATACATACATACATATGTAATGTATATATTAAAAATATGCTTGGAAAACACACTTTACTATAACATACAGCTTAGTAGGAAAAATAGAGAAATTCACAGTTCACACTTTAATTTTTTTTAAAGATTTTCAGAAAATACCTAGCAAGCTGTTGTCTGTTCAGTGATGCATACACTTGAGTGTGAAGCCAATCTCATCACTCGTCTTACTAGTAACCTTATGGGGGTGGGGAGAGATGAAAATGATTGCCACTTTTGTATCCTCATACTGTACATTCTTTAAAGGTGGGTCTAGTAATGTTCTCTGTTCTACACAGAAGTAATAAATACTGTCTTTAAGAAATGGTGATTATGATGCTCCCTCGCCAAAAAAGTAACAAAGGTATTTTAAATTGTATTTTTATCATGATAGGGAGATTTCAAATAATTTAGCTAATTTTAACTATTAACTACTGAGAATTAACATTATTATTTAATGCAATCGGTACTTGAATAGAACATAAATCAGAGTAAGCACTAAGGAAGATGTAGAACAGATAAGGCTTAGAGATGTGTAATTCTCAAGGATTGAAAAGGGAGAACCCAAAGGAAATTAAGTGCTGGTTTTCTCAAATAAGGAATTAGATTTCCTTATTTCTTAAAATTACCCTGCAAGCCATCTATCTTATGACATACGTATGTTCTTATAATATTCCAAAATCTACAATATAAGTTATATGCATTTTTCTGCATTAAGACATTATTTTTATTTCTAGTTTCTGTTTCTTTCCTTGAACATCAAAATAAATGGTTACTTTCTCTTGTTTTCATAGATTATTTGAGAAAGTGAAATATATTTTAAATGTTTATCTATTATAAGTACTCTATCAACTTGTTCACTTTAATAAAGGCACTTAGCATTGTGGTTGCATTTGAGAAATATATAAGCACAATAAAACTTCACTTAACATGCTCTAGCATTTCTTCAATAAACATTATGAGGTCAAATTCCTATGTAATTTAACAGTTGCTAGTAGCAGCACCCTGTGATACTAGTTGAAAACAGCTACTCTGAAACATGAAGCACAGGCAGAGAAATTATACCATGGGTTTGCACATTTCCCAGGGTTCTGTCCAGATTGAACCAACTGGTGCAGAAGCATGAACCTGAGAAAGAGCAGTATGAGCAAGCCCAGATGTTGAGCTATTTTAGCTGTTTCTCTCTCCCCCTCCTCTGTTCTTCCCCTCGGGTCACTTGAAAACACAAATAAAAGTGACTAGCATTTTAAAATGCCAAATAAAGTGGAAAATTATATAAAACAGTAGTCTCCAAAATAGAATGCAAGAAAAATGATTGGAACTTCTACCTATAGGCACTTATTATTTTGTTATTACTTTTCATTATTTTCATCTAAAAATAAAAATAAATTCTGCTCAACATTTAACAAATTAATGGACACCAGTGCTCTCAATGATCTGTATGGCCAATGACCACCTGTCAAGTATGGTGCACTTGAATCCTGATGAAAGAAATGTGTACACAGACAGACATCATTTCAATAGATGTTGCAGCTATTCTGACTATCTGATACCCTGGATTTAGCCCTATTCCTTCGCGGATTTAGAGCAAGAGAAGATGAGGATACAGAGGGTTGAGCCACATTCAGGAGGAGCCACATGCCCTCTGTAGGTACCGACCATCCAGAGGAAGGATTTCTGAACCTCTAAGCGTCTTCCACCTTGGGGACAGTATTGAATGGATGGGAAGCTGGACCTCTGGGGCCACTGTGATATTTTCATTTTTGTCCGTGGACCATTTGAATAGGTTTCCTTCCTTTCTTCTCTCCCTCCCTCTTTCTTTCTTTCTTCCTTTCTTCCTTTCTTCCTTCCATCTTTTTTTTTTTTTTTGGCCAATATTAGAGTCCTTAATTTAGTTAAACTATGTCTGGGGAAAAATGAAACCTGCCCACATAAGTCACATAAGTTATTCTCTCACGCTGTTTTAACATGCTTCTATCATGGGTTGTCACACAGCAGTGTCTATAACTAAGAAAAGATGCTAATGGATTATGAATATTGTTGGCATTATAATGACATTAACTAAATATAGTTTTATATAGAGACTCTGAAGTTTTCCAATGACTGGTCCATCAGTAAAAACAGTCTTTGAGAATGAATACCTCGAAATATATATTTATATACATTTAAAAATATCAATGTAATATATATTTTATATAATTTATATATATCTTTATATATGATACATATAAATGTATACTTATGAAGTGCCTAAATATTTCTTAAATAATTTATAAATATAAATAGATTAAATTATACATTATATTTACTATACTATATATTTACTTACATGCCACTATACTAATAAATTATGCATTTTATAAAACAAAGTTTTTAAAAGTAGAGTAAATAAACAATATTATTAAAGTTTTTCATTTTATTATATTCATTAATGGCAATTCAACCTTTTACTCTCTCATATAATGAATACACTCTCCCCCTAATATTCTGAATATATCAGTTAGGATCTAAGCATGAAACTAGAGGCCTATCTAAGGATTTTTTTTTTTTTTTTGGAAAAGGAATTTAGTACTAGGGGTTGCTTACACAGGAAATAGAAGAGCTAAGAAACTAAGCAAGAGATGGTGTGGAGGTAGCTCAGAGATGAGCAAGTGCAGGATACCTGGAGAAGAGGGGACCAGGGGCCAGACTTGCCTGGCAGAAGCTGACCGGGAGACATAACCACTGCTAGGGGCACTGCATAGACAAGAGAAGCTAGAAGAAATGCCCCGGCCTCTTCCCGCCTTCTGGTCTGCAGTGTGTGGCCAGAGCCTCCCATGGGCAAACCTAGCCTCAGGCAGATGTCTGGAAGCACATCCCACAGGGGTAGCTCTAGCTGCGATACAGAGTAGATCAGGGCAAAGTGTGAGGATGGAAACAAGACAAACCCACCCAGTTCCTGTGCACAGAACTTCTCACAGTCCTCTAAATAGTCCTTGTTTTTTCTTATTTCTACATATTGGCACATTTCCATTCATCTGCCAGGATTGCCTTTCTTTCTTTGCTTTGCCTATCAACCTCCTGAATGTCCTTCAAGAACCAAGTTATTTCACAAACAGTCATGGAAGTACTATCACAGGCAATGCACTGAGTGCTGGGTTATCAGAACTTTCAACTTCTTTTGGAAATTAGTCTATTTCCCAAACTTTTCTAAAAATTCAATATATATTGAGTTAGCATAGTCTGATAGTTCTGAGTAAGGATTCAGGATCCAAACTATCTGGGTCAGACCCTGGCTCTGCCCCCTATCAGCTGTACAATCATGCCTCAGTTTCTCATCTCTAAACTGGGAAGGATAATAATATGTACCTTGTAGGATTATCAGATGGATGAAATGAGTTAATATTTTATAGCACTTACAACAGTTTCTGGCAATAGCACTTAAAACAGTTTCTTACACAGTTTCTTTATCTGTGTTTGTTAAACTAAATATATGCATACTGAGTCACTCCTTTTTCTGGGCTTCCACAGCCTTCCATCCATATTTCCATTATAGAATTCATTATACTGAGCTATAATCTGCACATCTGTCACTTCTGGTAGAATATGAGCTCATGCTAGGGAGTCCATGATTAACCATCTTTGTATTCCCAATGCAAAGAATATAATAGATGCTCAATAAGTGTTTGTTTAATTAATTAATCACCTTATCTAAACCTCCCCTGTGTCACAAATCATGAAATGCAGTGTTGAGTGCCAAAGGAAAGATATTTTTTTTTGTTTTGGGGTTTTTTTTTTTTTTTTTTTTGCGGTACGCAGGCGTCTCACTCTTGTGGCCTCTCCCGTTGCAGAGCACAGGCTCTGGACGCACAGGCTCAGCGGCCATGGCTCACGGGCCTAGCCGCTCCGTGGCACGTGGGATCTTCCCAGACCGGGGCACGAACCCGTGTCCCCTGCATCGTCAGGCGGACTCTCAACCACTGCGCTACCAGGGAAGCCCAGGAAAGATATATTTTTAAGAGTTCAGAGAAAAGAGGGATTAGTCTACTGGACTTGACGTTCACGGAGGAAGTGGCATCTAAGCTTTTTTAAATTGGCTAGGGTTAGACACATGCAGCTAATCAGAAGAGCTGAGGGACTATATGAGCAAAGGCCTGGAAGTGGGAAAGCATGGGGGCGTGTGCGGAAGCAAGGAGAGAAAGGAACACAAGTAGAGAGGATTCAAATGGTAGATGGGACTAAAATTGTGAAAGGCTTGTAGGAAGATCCACTTTATACTGTAGGCCAAAGGCTCTCCATCTCTGTTTCGCTGTGATACCCTGCAGTGTAAACCCTGACAGTTTTTTGGTTTTGGTTTTCTTTTTCTTATAATGCAAGTGCCCGACTTAAGCTTTGACTACCAAGACACCCACTTCAAAGAGGCACCCACTTCAAGAGGGCTATCTTGAAGAAGCACATTGGCAGCCACGCAACTAGATAAAGAGTGAGATTTACCTCCCCCGTCTGAGTCTCCATTGTTTCAGAGATCTTGGCTGATTTTGATAACTGACCATTTCGGCCACAAATTTTTTTCTCGTCCATGCTTTAAATTACCAATCTTAGGTTTCAAATTCACCAATAAAGAGTGAACCCGAAAAACCATCGGCCCATCCTCAACCCCAATAAAAGCAAAACCCCAGGCCTGTGCACTCACTCTCTCTCTCCGCAACCTCACTGTGTGGCCCCAGGTGTACTGTGTAATTTCCAGGTTCTGTAAATAATAAAGTTTTTTTTTCAAAGTTTCCTGATGATTATTGCTGAAGGGCATCTTGCAATCATAATAAGAACCACAAGAGCTAGTCCAACCACAACATTGGTTATTGATATGCTTATCAATACCCTTAATAGGTAAAAATTACAAAGCATACCCTTAATAGGTAAAGCCTATTAATAGGTAAAGCAAAGCATACCCTTAATAGGTAAAAATTACACCTTTATCACTCACCTAAGCTTACTCAAGATTAAGTATGGTCCCAGTGCTTCCCTGGCAGTCCAGTGGTTAAGACTGCGCTTCCACTGCAGGGGGCACAGGTTCGATAGTTCCCTGCCGGGGGCACCCTGGTCGGGTGAACGAACAACCTGCAAACCATGCAGGGCAGCCAAAAAAAAAAATTAAGGATGGTTCCTTTCTTACCATTCAAGAAGGCACATCTATCTCTCTATCCATCTGTCCATCTATCTCTCTATCTCTGTCATGTATAACCTGAACTGTTTTTAGTATCAAATGTACAGATGTCCCAAATTATTCTGTGCTTAAAATAGTTACTTCAGGTAATGGGAAACAACTGGAAAAATGAGTATGTTTAGATTAATCTTCAGGGAGACTATTGTAACAAAAATTGTTGATGACAGTGTCTGGGGTAGTATCATGTAGGCAAATTCTCCAAAATGATAGATGAAGAAAGAAAATCAAACTGGAGAATAAAACGCATGGCCAAAGTTCTTAATTCAATACGTATAAAAGCATTATTCTGTACCTCATTCCAGCTAGAGAATTCATTCTAAAATCCGAGAATTAAGACTCTTCTGTAAGTGGCTTTGTTTTTCTTCTTTTACACGCGTGGTGCACTGCAAAGCTCCGGAGAGCTGTCATTCGGCTCTGACCTACTTTGAAGCACGTTTCATTTTTGGCTGGGAGCTGTGAGAATGTATACTTCCTCAGGATACTTAGAAATGCCCATCTTTGGGATTGAATCGTGTTTCCCACAGAGGGACTCGATGGTGAATTGGTCTCAAATAGTCTAAATCCTTTGTCTTATGTGATGAAGTTGTTCTTATTGTTCGGTTTGGTGGTGAGTAGTTTCAGGGATCTCTAGGTGAGGTACAATCCACCTTTTGGTCCAAGTTACCTTTCTGCCCTTTTACAAAATTCATACATCTCTCTGTCCCTCTGCCTCATTTATGGAACTTCTTTTCTCTATCTAGCAAGTGAAACTTTGTGACCTCCCCTGGCTGTGTTATCAGCATCTCTGTATGAATTGGTCAGCAGGATGGAGATATTTTCAGAACAATTTGGCTGGCATCTATAGTCAATCTGAGTACCAATCACCTCAAACCTCACACATAAGTCCCTTGATACTAGAAAAGAATGTTTTTCTGCATTTTATGCTTCCTGATTGTGCTTGGTTTTTGCTTATTTGTTTTCTTGAACTTAAGCTGAGAAATTTTAATAGCTTCTTTGCTCTACAAAAGGGTTTTATTCATACAAAAGGGTTTTATTCATACAAAGAGCTATGTAGAATTCCATTATGTTGTAGTTCATCAGTTAGTGTAGGCACTTGCTTTGCACTCTGATCTCAATGTCTACTTGCTTTCGTGGAAGGGAATGTGGTCCAGGATAATCTGGTGGCCAGGCTCCAATATGGCTCCCAATGAGTGTTTATTGGGACTCCTGGTAATTATGCCTTTATGTGGTCCCCTTCCACATTGAATAACATCAAATATCATGAACATAATGGAGTGTGCCTTCTGGGGTTATGTCACAAAGGATAGTATAGCTTCCACCTTGCTTTCTTGGAAATCATTCGCTTTGGCGAATGCCAGTCATGCTGTGAAGACACTTAATCAACCCTACTGAGAGGTCCACATGATGAGGAAGTAAGGCCTCCTGCCAACAGCTGGCACCAGGCATGTGAGTCAGCCATCCTGAAAGTGGATTCTCCAGTTGTAGTCAAACCTTCAGATGACTGCAATCTCATTTGATACCTTGACTACAAACTCATGAGAGCAGAACCACACAGCTAAGCCACTTCTGATTTCCTGATCCTTCACAATAACTGCATGAGACAATAAGTGTTTCTAGCCCACAGAAACCATTAGATAATTTTTTATTGTTGCTTCAAGTCTCTAAGCTTCAGGGTACTTTGCTTGGTATAAGGAGGGGAGCTTCTGTTCTTAACTCCAGCAGTTTTACCCCTCAAGTATCTACATTTAAAAAAATTTCTCCACTGTGAGAACAAATTTTCTCCCCAAAGCCTTTCTGCTTTACGTGTGAAAATGTTATTCCTCCTATTACCATGCTTTTGACCATTACAAAGTATATAATGTTAACTGACAGTAATTGGTACCCATGCCCCACACTTCTCTTAGTTACTAAGTTCTACTCTAACCTCTGTGAGGGGTGAGGAGGTAATTGATATGGAGGAAATGTAATCTCAGCCTGCTGCAGAGGAAAAGCAGTACACACAATATGTTACTGCAAAGTTGATTTTTTTCCTGGGAAAAAGAAAATTTCTTCTAGAGACCATTTTTGGTCTTATCCACTACGCCATCAACACATGGATACCGTATGTCTTATACTATCTTCACAACTTTCACTGTAATTAATGGATTGAGAGCTAAGAATCTGGGGTTCAAGTTTTAATTGTGCTACTTTGTAGTCTGTGATTGAACAAAGTAATTTTTCTAGTCCTTAGTTTTCTTGTCTGTGAAATGAAACCATTAAAGTCCATTTGTTCATTCAGCCCAAATCTAGATGTTTTGTTTATTTGTTTATTTATTTATTTATGGCTGCACACTCTGAGCTTGTGGGATCTTAGTTCCCAGCCCAGGGATCGAACCCAGGTCCCCAGCAGTGGAAGCACAGAGTGCTAACCACTGGACCACCAGGGAATTCCCAGTCTACATGTTTATTTTGCATCTTTTATATGCCAGGTCCTGCACCAAAGATGAATAAGACAGGCTTGATTTCTGCCTTCTTGGACTTTACAACTTACATTTGACATCACATAATTTCATTTTTGGGATAAGTTCAGGCTGGGAAAGGATCTACAAAAGGAGGCAAGTCAATACATATTTTTTAGCATCTATGATATTAATTATGAGGTGCTGATTCTCTAGAACCGTAATCAAATGCCCCCAAATTAATAATGCTAGATCATATGTAGCTCTTTATACTTTGCAAGGCACTTTCTAATTATCATATGTGAGCCTCTCAAAAGCGATTTGTGGGCTTCCCTGGTGGCGCAGTGGTTGAGAGGCCGCCTGCCGATGCAGGGGACGCGGGTTCGTGCCCCGGTCTGGGAAGATCCCACATGCCGTGGAGCGACTAGGCCCGTGAGCCATGGCCGCTGAGCCTGCGCGTCCGGAGCCTGTGCTCCACAATGGAAGAAGCCACAACAGTGAGAGGCCGCCGTCCCAAAAAAAAAAAAAAAAAAAAAAGCGATTTGTGATTGCTAGGTTATTACCTGGATTATCCACCCATCCTCCTCTAACTCTGCCTTTGCTTATATTAGATTTCCCTGCTGGGATATTCTTAAATGCATTTCTCCAGAGCATTTATCCCACCTGTAATTAAATAGCGAACCAGGGAATTTATTAAAGTCTGCTTCCCATTCTAGATTGAACCGTAATCTAGCTCATTGCTCTATCCTAGTATCTAGAAGAGAGAAGGTACTCAGTATTTATGTATTGTGAATAAATTTATTTTCAATTTTTTAATGTTTATAGAGGAAGAACCTGAGTCAGAGAGGTTAAATGACTTGCCTAAAGTCATACACTGAATTGCATAAGCACCAGATTTAGGCCTACACCTACAGGGAAGATTTCAATGCTACTTGGGTTAGATAGGATGTTTATTTACATCATTGGTCCTATGCCTCCTACCTTGATTCTTTTTTGTTTTTTTAAGACTTTAATTTTTTTAGAGAAGTTTTAGGTTTACAGCAAAATTGAGAGGAAAGTCCAGATATTTCCCATATACCCCCTTCCCTAGACATGCATAGCCTCCTCAATCATCAATATCCCCTACCAAAGTGGTACATTTGTTACAATTGATGAACCTACGTTGGCACATCATAATCACCCCAAGACCATAGTTTACATTATGGTTCACTATTCTTTGATTCGTTTTTGTTTTGGGTCACAGCTACAGCAGGGATAACAGCACACTCTGACAGAGGTGTTACGAGGAAGACAAGAAATAACCAGGTACATAATCCCTGTTGTTCAGGGGTCTTGCTCATATGGTGGACTCTCTCAGTAAAAGAAATTTTGCTAGTGAGAAGAAAAAAAAAATTGAACCCCAAATTTTAAATTTTCAAGTGGAAGCATTTTTAATATTAAATGTAAATTAACTTAGCAGATAACTAATTCCTTTGAAAATTAACTGTATTAAACTTAAATTTCTTTTAAAAATATTTATTAGAAAATGTGAAACATGGGAGAAGTTTGCCTTTATGTCTTGTATCTCTTACTATTTTCCCTTCCCCAATTACAGAATCATAATGAGTGGATTTGTCCAAATGGAAAATGTGTCTGTATAATAATAAAATTATGTTTCTCTTTCCGCCTTCAAAAGCTGTCTTCTTTGTTTAGAAAATTGTAGTATTTGCTCACTTGCATTTTGTGTTTTTGCTCAAGTGTCAATTTCCCTGGAAAGTCTAACTCTATTAAAATATATTTGCCTGTGGCCGTGCTGTCTTTAAATTTTCCATAATTTGCATGCACTTCATGTCTCAATGCAAAGCCTAAAATGTCTGACACAAGGTCTATACAGAACAATACTTTTGATTGACAGGAAGGTTTATTATTCATTGATATGACACCACATTTATGTATAACAATGACTTTTTGACTGACAACTAAGCAATGATAGAATTCTGGACACCTTCTATAACCAATTTTTTTATAAGACAAACTAAAATATCCAGATAATTGGCTGAATTTTTCAGTTTTCTCCAATTGCTTAGCATTGAGTATGGGAAGACGCAATGAGCTAGTGTCTCATTCTTTGCCTTTTCCAGTGGTGAAAGATATTTTGTCCCAGTAGAACATCACATGGTTCCACTTCTTTTTTTTTTTTTTTTAATGATTTTCTGTGTTAAAAGTTGGCAACTCTGATAGTAAATGAATTGACTTTTTAAAAGAGCCATGCTTACAACTGATCTGTGGAATATTTTCAAGAACCTGCTGGTAAGAAGAGAAAAATCTTTGGAGATTCTGCATTTTGGTCTTATGAGAAGGCTCGTTCAGGAGGCGCGGTCCACATCAGTACACACCAATGCCAATCAATGAACTGGTCTTTCTAGAATATCTAACATACAGCCAGCATTCAACACAAGAAGGACTTAGGGAGTGCCACCAGGCAATACATAATGAAGGGTTAAATAATGCAATAGTCTGTAAGAATCCAGAAAAAGGCAAAGCCAGAGTGGGCTGGGAAATATGGTGGCCTGCACTGTAAGAGACTCTGTGCCACCTCAACTCTTATGCTAACCAGGTGGATGACCTCAGGCAAGTTGCTTAACAGCTTCATGTCTCAGTTTCCTCATCTTTAATATGAGCTGGAGTGATCTCCCAGCTCTATTGTTCTGCGACTATATAAGACAAGCTTCACAGACAAAGCAAGGCCTGAACTAAGCCTGGACAGCAGATGTTTAAGCCAACACTTATAACTATAACACCATGGTGGGCGTGAATGGGCGAGTGAGGATGCCCGTGTCAGGAAGAGACCCTACATAAATCCAAAGACTCCGCCATAAAAGTGACCCTGCTCTTCCCCAAGTCAGCATCTAATGTAGCTCAACGAAAAAGCAGAATAGTAAGCCTACAATAATAGAATGCTTGATCATTCTCCCAAATAAATATACAATTCAAAAAAATGTTTTGGGCACTGGTCATCATCATGGTGAAATGATTTGGAGCCTCTGTGTGACGCCGTAGCACTTGATTGTAACCACCAGACTGGGGCATCTCATCCAATCACTCCTCTAGGAAAGAGCTGCAAATAATGGGTTTATACTGCAGGCATAATTTGTTGTTTTCTCAATTCTACAAGTTCCCTGAGTACATTTTCCTATGTTCTTTATGGGAAAGAAGTATGGTGGCCAACTCTGTAACAGTTTTGGAAATAATGAAGTGGGCATTAGTTTGGGCTCTGACCTTCAGAACATCTGGGAAGGATAAAAGATTCTACACCAACTGGTGGAAAAGAGCAGTCCTTTGTCCACATTAGGACGTAAGCAATAGAATTTTTTTTTAATAAATTTATTTTTTGTTTATTTATTTTTGGCTGTGTTGGGTCTTCATTGTAGCGCGCGGGCTTTCTCTAGTTGCGGCGAGCAGGGGCTATTCGTCATTGCGTGCACGGGCTTACCGTTGCGGTGGCTTCTCTTGTTGCAGAGCACGGGCTCTAGGCACGCAGGCTCAGTAGTTGTGGTGCACGGGCTTAGTTGCTCCGCAGCATGTGGGATCTTCCCGGACCAGGGCTCGAACCTGTGTCCCCTGCATTGGCAGGCAGATTCTTAACCACTGCGCCACCAGGGAAGCCCAGTAGAAGATTTTGACACTCTTACAAAAGTGACAACTCTGTTCTTGTTTTTTTTCATGTTGCCTCTTCTTACACCTTTGATACCTATAAACTTAGACCCAGATACTATGCTTTTACCAACAGTGGTCCAGTGAGCTAGAAACAGGCACAACCAAGCAATTAGTGTGCAGTAGTTATTTATAACGCACAACTTGTTTTCCTTTTGCCAAATAAAAGCTGCTTTAGAATAATTCTGCATTATTCTATTTGGAAACATTAGGCTCCCATCTAACTGTGGTTATTGGCACTCAAAGTTCATCTTCAATAGTAATTAACAAAGAAAGTGACTTTGGCCTTTTTTTCTCAAGAGAAACTAAGTCCAGTATTATATTCCAAGAAAAGATGATGTAAAACAGATTCCATTTTATGTATCAAGGAAATGGATGGGATGAATAGATGACTATCTCAGGTAAAAGTCATGATGTTCAAGGCTATTTCTATAGGCTAGGGAGTAAAATATAAATAATTACCACACATTTTATTGTTTTTTCCCATGGGTTCTAATCAACATAGTTTGGGAAATGCTGGGTTTGTTTTTTTGTTTTTTGCATCTGCATCATGGAAAAAAAAAAACATTTGACAACGCTGAAGTTAAAGATTCTCTATATAAATATATATGTCCTTCAAGAGCATGGGCTGAAATTTCCCCAAATCTGGAAGTTCATATTTAGCAGAGACAAAACGAACTTAGCACTTCAGAAATATCTGCTGCCATTGTCTACTAACGTAAATTAAACAACTGCAAGCAAAATAATAACATTCTACAAACCTAAATTTCTACAACTGGCACCATGGGAGCCCTTGGGAGTGCAGTGGCAGAGCACCTGCGCCACTGCGGGCTGAGGGCCCCAGGCAGCAGAGGTGTGGGTGTGCGGCAGCCAGCAAGCACAGACCAGCTCAGACACCCATGAGAGCCCTTCCAGAAATACTTCACAGAGGAACCTTGCCAGGTGCTGGCTCCTGCATGACCAGGTTTGTTGTGGTGGTTTCGGGTTTTTTTTTTTTTTTTTTTTTTGGCAGTGTGGGGTAGAGGTGGGTATCAAATGTCCAAACAGCAAAATTTGAGTATACATTCTAAGAAAACCTAATCTGCTTACACAGGCTGCCGAACTCTGGGACAGTAAAATAACACTAATGAACCTTAGAATATCTTCCTAGGCTGGAGGGACTCCAATCGGCAAAAGCGGTCCTTTCAAGATAGAAGGGCAGAAGAAATCGGTTTGAAGACACACATTACTGGGAAGGCACATTTTTGAACTGTGAAGGATGCTACTTTCATTGAAACTGTGGGGTCTTTTAAAAAGTATATTTGGAAATATGATCTCATGCTCATGTTAGACACATGGAGAGAAGCAAGTAGGAAGAAGGATGTGGCTCAAACAACTTGGGACTGGAAATCATCTTCAATTTACATAAGGGGAATCCACCCATAAATTCCACCGATGGGTTGCTGCTGAAGGAAGCGGAAATGAAGCTCACAGTAGTATGGGCCTTGGGAAATCCTAGGAGTATTCCCTGTCTGCGCTTCCATGCAAACAGCCTTTCCTGATTGCCAGGCAACACAGTGGGCAACCTCCACACTGCCTTCCAATCAGGGACCGAAAGCTTTTCAGGACCAGTGTTGTACATCATTCCGTCTTCTCCTTCAGTACCGTGTCTTTGTGCTTCAAAGAGGCTTAATACCTACTTACGGGACCAAGAGAAAAAGAAAATGGCACTATCCCGCTCGCTTTCAAGTTGTTTTATCTCTCAATCCTAAACTTTTCACTGTAAAACAATCTCTGTAACATTTTTGTTCTTCCTAATTTGCATACGAAGTAAGACTATATATTATTCTTTTCCCATTTTTCCTTCTCCCCTCGTCCACCCTCATTAGTTTTAAATTAAGAACGACCATATAGGGAAATGCCTTCATCTTGCTGTCTTTCATTGCTCTGTTTGTATTCTCAACTTAATAACTCAGTTCTTTGGTGTCTATGTATTCCAGTGAAATAACCTGGTTATTTCACAAACACACAAACAAATACATAGCCACATGCGTGTACACATGCACACACACACACTTGGAAATTAGTTCTTTTCTTAATGAGGCAAATTAGAATCACATCAAATTTCAACTCACATATATGCTTATAAAATTTTTAAAATGGATATAAATCATTCTGAGTTCAAAATGGAGAAAATGGTCGAAATGATGGAAACACATAGCTCCCAGAGGCTGAAATATTGTGATAATAATTTTCATAATTCAAATGAATACATAATTGTTAGACATCAACAGGGAAGATTTACAATTGGCTCAACTAAACCAAAAAATCAGTAGCAATCAGTGTAGGAAAATGTACCCTCATATCTGAGGTAAATTAATTTTGTTACTGAAATGTCATTATGTTGTCACATTTCCACTCATCACTTATTCAAAGATATCCATTTTTCATTCCTAATGTTTCATTGCTAAGATGATTGAACTTTGCAGTTTTTATCTCAAGCTTATATTACTTAAAAATCTCTGTGTGCATTATTACAATGAAAGGGCAAAGGTAGAAATGGGACTTATTTAGCTCTCATGGTTTATGATTGCATTGAGGCTCACAATTGATTATAGCTTTCTAACCTCTCTTTTCCTACTCATTACCCTCTTCATTTTATACCAGTATTTCCAGCCATTAGACTATCTTTATTTAGAAGGCACAAAAGGAAAAGACCAAGAAGAATTTGAAAAATAATATATTTTTTTGTTTTGATGTTTCAATTTAATGCAGGTTTGAAAATGCTGAACTAAGGTATACTAAATATTCATTATGCAGTTTAGCTTTTACTAAGTTCTAAATGAAAATGACCCAGCAAAATCAAATTGAAATTTCATAGAGTACTTTTCAAGTATGGTTCTAAAACATACATTAAACAAAATGCATTCATTTGAATGCAAGTCTCTCTCTTTCTCTAGAATACATACACACCCTAGGGTCTATTATGCTTTCAGTTCAAGGCCTCCAAAATGTGTGTGGTGTGGATCAAATAAATAGTTCAACAGCTTTCATAAGCAAACAATCTCATGGTCTGGTATACCTACAAACCTCTTGTGCTATTTCTTTATGCTTCCCCACCTATAAAGGTTAATGCAGATTTCACTTGAATTCAAGCAAAATATCCTGCATTATTTTCTACATAGTTAAATCTGTTCAGAAAGAGCCCATCAGAATTTGTCCATGTGAATCCAACAGCCCTTTATGGACTTGTAGAAGCATAGTAAATGTGCTCACTTTTAGAACTCAGACTTGCCACTGGCCAGCCCTGGAATCATAGTACTTAGAGCAGGCGGGACTTTAGAAATCACGTAGCCCAACCCTCCCATTAAAAAGAATGTAGAATTTAGCATACATTCAAATAGACTATTTTGTCATTTCTTTACCTCACATTCCTTGTCTTGATGCATGCTTTATTTGATATTAATATAAGCACTTTAGCTTTCTTATGCTTACATATTTCATGGTTATATCTTTTTCCATTTTCTTACTTTCAATCTATTTGTGTCTTTATGTTTAAAATGTATCCATATTAGAGAACCTATAGATGGGTCCTTCTTTTTGAGCCAGTCTGAAAATCTCTGCCTTTTAACTGGAGAGGGTCTATATAAACTTAACGTAATTAGTTTATTTTTATGTTGTCTATTTGCCCATCTCATTTTTTCAAATCTTTTGTTCCTCTTTTCACCTTCTTTTGGTTTAATAAAACATTTTTAAATAAACATTTTATTTTAGAACAATTTTATATTTAGAAAAAAATAAGTGCAAGTCTCTATCTTCCATAATATATATTTAGAAAAAAAAATTGTGAAGATAATTCAGAGAGTTCCCATATACTCACATCCAGTTTTCCCTATTACTAGCATCTGTATGTGTTATTAATGAACTGATATTGATACATTATTATTAATTAAAGCCATAGTTTATTCAGATTTCCCTAGTATTTACCTAATATTCTTGTGCTGTTCCAGAATATTATCTAGGACACATTACATTTAGTCAGTCATCATGTATCCTTAAGCTTCTCTCTTGGCTGTGACAGCTTCTAGACTTACCTTGTTTGGCATGACCTTGACATCTTAGAGAAGTACTAGTCAGGCATTTGGTAGAATATTCCTCAGTTGGAATTTGTGTAATGCTCTACACATGGTTAGACTGGGGTATTTTGGAAGGAAGATCACAGAGGTAAACTATCATTTCATCATATGCATCAAGGTTACATTGTATCAATATCAACATGACTTATCACCGTTGATGTTGACCTTGATTACCTGCTTGAGGCAGTGTTTGTCAGTTTTCTCTACTGGAAAGTGCTCCCTTTGCATACTGCACTCTTTGGAAGAAAGTCACTGTGTGCAGCTCACTCTTAAGGAATTAGGAATTATGTTCCACCTTCTTGAAGGCAGGGAGTCTACATAAATTATTTGGATATTTTCTGCTCAAATTTGTTTATTCTCTCCCATTTATTTATTTATTCATTTATATCATTATGAACTCATTGATATTTATCTTATAATTTATAACTCAATACTACTTTATTCTGTTGCTCAAATTGTTCCAGTTTCCGAGGTTCCTGTGTCTATTTGGCATACCTCCATCATTCTGTGGTTATTTTTGTTTGTTTGTTTGTTTGTTTAAGCATTTCCTTACTCTCTGGTGCTACAAGATGCTCCAGACTCATTTTGTATATTTCCTGCCCCAGTCCTAGGATCAGCCATTTCTCTAAGAAGCCCTGGTTCTTTTTATTAAAGAGTGGTATTAGAAACCAAGATCTGAGTGCTAGGTGTGCTCATTACTACTGGGGTATCATTGTTCTAGGCCCTATCAGCTGATATGGCAAGGAAATATACAACCCAGTATATATTATACATACCTATAATATTTCTTTGTGTAACTATATATATATGTATACACACACTAAGCTAAACATGAGTTGATACGGATGTATCTAACTCTAATCCATTACCACATGGATCATCGTAACCTCTTCCCCTTGCTTTGTGTAACCTCCTACTCCAATAGTGAAAAATCTGGCTCCCACCATTCGTCATTCGGTTACTTAATCGTTCAGTTCCAGTATACGTATGTAGCAGTATCAGAATTGTTTACCCACACGCTCGTGGGAAATGACTTGATCAACAAGAATATAGTGCTTACGTACAGATTCTTTTGCCTTTTGTCTTACAGACCCTACTCATTTCCAAAGCTACTTAGGTCAGCAAGTTTTTTCCTGTAGTCCCTTCAAGTAAAGATGTTTTAAACATTTGTAATAAAGATATATTGTTTTGTCACATTCTGCATTTTATACTGGGCTCCCACAACCTGCTAAATGATTTTTTTTTAATCTGCATATGTTAAAATTTACTCTTTGTGCTGTAAAAATTTTACAGGTTTTGACAAGTGCGTAGTGTCATGGATTTACCATTACAATATTATTCAGAATAGTTTCACTGCCTGCCCTCTGCTTCACCTATTCAGCCCTTCTCCCTCCCCCAAATTCTTGGCAAACACTGATCCTTTAACTGTCTACAGTTTTTCCTTTTCCAGATGCATATGATTGGAACCACACAGTCTCTAGCCTTTTCAGACTGGCTTCTTCATGCAGTAACATGCATTTAAAATTCACTCATGTATTTTTGTGTCTTGATGACTCATTTCTTTTTATCATGGAATAATAATATGTAATATGGACATACCACAGTTTGTATACCATTTTACCTATTGAAGGACATCTGGTTTGCTTCTAGTTTTTGGTAATTATAAATAAAGTTGTTATAATCATTCATATGCAGGTTTTTATGTGGACATGTTTTCAGATCAGTTTAGTAAATAAATAGGAGTACAATTACTAAATTGTATGTTTAGCTTTGTAAGAAACTGCCAGGCAGTCTTCCAAAGTGTCTATATAATTTTGCATTCCCACCAGCAAAGAATGAGAGTTCCTTTTGCTCATCCTCAGCAGCAATTGATATTTTCAGGTTCGGGTTATTTTGTTGGTTGGTTGGTTTGTTAGGTTTTTTGCTCTTTTTTTTTTTTAATATCTTTATTGGGGTATAATTGCTTTACAATGGTGTTTTAGTTTCTGCTTTATAGCAAAGTGAATCAGTTATACATATACATATGTTCCCATATCTCTTCCCTCTTGCGTATCCCTCCCTCCCACCCTCCCTATCCCACTCCTCCAGGTGAGCACCAAGAGCCTTTCATCCACACGGCTCCAAACTCTGGAACTCTACACTCCAGAGGCCCTCCTTTCGACCTGCCGCGTCTCCACTTCCTTGCAGGTCCTAAGCCAGTTTTTTGCTCTTTTAATAGATGTGTAGTAATATCTCCTTGGCGTTTAATTTGTAATTCTTGAATGACAGATAATATTGGGCATGTTTCATTTGCTTATTTGCTGTCTGTACATCTTCTTTGGTGAGGTGTCTGCTCAGATCTTTTGCCCATTTGTCAACTGGGTTTTTTGTTTTCTTTTCGTTGAGTTTAAGAGTTCTTTGTGTATTCTGGGTGCAAGTCCTTTATCAGATAGGTGTTTGCAAATACTTTCTCTCAGATCGTGGTTTGTCTTTTCATTCTCTTGACGGTGTCTTTTGCAGTGCAAAAGTTTTAAAATTTCATAAATTCCAGTCTATCAGTGTTGTCTTTCAGGATTCATGCTATTGATGTTGTATCTAAAAACTCAAACCCAGTTCACCTAGATTTTCTCTTATGTTTTGTTAAAGATGTTTCACAGGTTTTCAGTTTACGTTTAGGCCTATCATCCATTTCAGGTTTATTCTTGTGAAAGTTGTAAAATCTCTGCTGGATTGACTTTTTTGCATATGGACATCCATTTGTTGAAAAGATTATCCTCTTTTCATTGAATTTCTGTGATAGAATAATGTGCCCCCCCACCCCCGCCCGCCAAACGTGTTTTCACATCCTAATCCCCTGGATCTGTGAGTATGTTAGGTAACATGGCAAGGGGGAATTAAAGTTGTTGATAGAATTAAGATTGCTAATCAGATGATCTTGAGATGGAAAGATTATCCTGGATTATCCAGGTGGGTCCAATGTAATTGCAAGGGTCCTTAAAAGTAGAAGAGAGAGGCAGAAGAATCAGAGTCAGAGAAGGAGATGTGATCATGGAAGCAGTGTCAAACTGATGCAATAAGAAATATTGGCTATTTCTGGCTTTGAAGGTGGAGTTGATCCATGAGCCAAGAAATGCAGTACCTCTAGAAGCTGAAACAGGCAAGGAAATGGAGTCGCCCTCTAGAACCCCTTGAAAGGAACTCATCCCTGCAGACAACTTGATTTTAGCCCATTGAGACCCACGTCAGCCATCTGAACTCCAGAAGTACAATATAATAAATCTGTGCTGTGTAGGCCACTAAGTTTATGGTAATTTGTTACAATAGCAGCAGTAAATGAATACTATTGCCTTTGCTCCTTCATCAAAGATCAGTGACTATATTTCGGTGGGTCTATTTCTGTGCTCTCTATTCTTTTCAATTGACCTATGTGCCTATTATTTCGCATGTACCATGCTGTCTTGATTACTGTAGCTTTATAGTTAAGTTCTGAAATTGAATAGTGTTCTTCTTACTCTTTTTGTTGTTGTTGTTGGCTATTTTATAGTCTTTTGTCTTCCCATATAAACTTTGGAATAAAGTTGTTGATATCTACAAAATAGTTTGCTAGGATTTTGATTAGAAGTGTATTGAAGATCAAGTTGGAAATACTTAACGCTATTGAATCTTCCAGTTCATGAACATGGAAGATATCTCCATTTATTTAAATCTTCTTTAATTTGTTTCATCAGAGTTTTGTGGCTTTCTACATATGGATCCTGAACATAGGTTGTTAGATTTATGCTTAAGCATTTGCTTTTTCTGTTGTTTTCTTGTGCCATTGTAAGTGGGATTTAAAAAATTTTCAAATTCCAATTGTTCTTTGCTAGTATATAGAAAACCATTGACTTTTGTATATTAACCTTGTGTCCTGTAGCCTTGCTATACTCACTTATTACGTCCATGAGGTTTGGGAGTTTTTGTTGTTCTCGTTGTTTTTGGTTTTTGTGTTTTTGGCAAATTTGGGGGATTTTTAACAGAGGCAATCACATTATCTACAGATAAAGACATTTTTTCTTTCTTTCTAATATGTATAACTTTTATATCCTTTTCTTGTGTAATTGAACTAGCTAGATCTTTCAGTACAATGATGAATAGCAGTGGTGACAGAGGATGCTCTTGACTTGTTCCCAATCTTAGAGTTAGAGGATCTAGTTTATTACTATTAAGTATGTTAGCTGTATGGTTTTTGTAGATTTTTTTTTTTATTAAATTGAGAAAGTCCTCCTCTATTCCTAGTTTACTGAGAGATATCATCATGCATGGGTGTTGGATTATGTTAAATGCTTTTTCTGCATCAATTGATATAATCATGTCTTTTTTTTTTTTTGTCTTTAGCCTTTTGATCTGGTACATTGATTGATTTTCAAATTTTGAACCAGTCTTGCACACCTGGAACATGGTATATGATTCTTTTTATTCATTGTTGAAACTGATATGCTAATATTTTGTTGAGGATTTTTCATCTATGTTCATGAGAGATATTGGTCTGTAGCTTTCCTTTCTTGTAATATATTTGTCTGCTTTTGGTGTTAGGTTAATTCTGGTCTCGTACAATGAGAACAGAATGATTTTAGAAGTGTTCTTTCTGCTTCTATTTTTGGAAGAGACTGTGAAGAATTGATACAATTTCACCCTTAAATGTTTGGTAGAATTCACCAAAGAAGACATCTGAGCTTAGTGCTTTTTTTTGGAGGGGGAAGGTTATGAGTTTTATTTTTAAATAGATATTTTTTAAAAAATAGATAATGACTTATTCAGATTATTTATTTCTCTTTGTGTGAATTTTGGTAGTTTGTGTCTTTCAAGGAATTTGTCCATTTCACCTAAGTTATCAAATGTGTAGGCATAGAGTTGTTTGTAGTATTTGTTATCCTTTACATTTCCACAGTATCAATATTGATAACACCTCTTTCATCTAATATTGATAATTTGTCTTCTCTTTTTTGTTTTTAGTCAGCCTGCCTTAGAGGTCTAACAATTTTTTTGATCTTTTCAAATAACCAGTTTTTTATTTCATTTACTGTTTTATATTTTATAACTTCATTGATTTCTGTTCTAATTTTTATTATTTCTTTTCTTCTGCTTGCTTTAGGCTTAAATTTCTATTCTTTCCTAAAGTAGTAGATGGTTGACTTTTCTTAAAAGCCAGCATTAATATTTTAAAATTTTATGTGGAGCATTCAGTATATTTACATTAATTTTAATTTTTTGTATATATAGAATTATTTATACCATCTTATTTTATCTTTCTATCTCTTTCTATGATTTTCTTCTCTCATTTCTTTAGATAGATTATTTTTCTCATTTCATTTTACCCTTACTAGTTTGGATTTCTATTTTCTATTTCCATTTTGTAGTTTTTACTTAAGGAAGTTAAATTTACATACATTTAATTTACATACCTAATGTATTATAGTCTAAAGCTAACGAGTATTTCTATCCTCTTTCTCAACTATTCAAGAACTTAGAGTGCTTTATTCCAGTCTCCTCTCTTATAGTAAATGCTATTATTTTGGGGAATTTTAACTCAACCTTTTTTTTTTTTAATGGTTTTATATATTTGTTATATTGTTGTTATCTTATTTTACATAGTTGATATTGATTTACTCACATATTTATTTTTTTCATTGCTCTTTATTTTTTTTTATCTGTAATCACATTTTGTTTTAGCCTGAAAGCATATCTTTTAGAATATTACTTAGTAAAGATCTGTTGGTGGTAAAATCTATCAAGTTGAGAAATTTCTCCTCTGTTACTACTTTATTCCTGATAGGAATAAACCTATCAGGTTTTTCTTTCCTGGAAAACATCTTTTTTTTTTTTTTGAATGATATTTTGCTGGCAGTGGGAGTGTAGGTTGGCAACTGTTTTCTTTCACTCCATTAAAGATATTCCCCTGCCTTCTGTCTTCCATTTTTGCTATTGAGGAGTCAGATGTCAGTCTAATTCAGGGGTCAGCAAACTACGGCCTGCCTGTCAAATCTGCATTACCACCTGTTTTTTTAAATAAAGTTTTATTGGAACACAGCCATACTTATTCATTTATGAATTTTCTATGACTGCTTCTACTACCATGGCAGAATTGAGTATTTGCAACAGAGACCATACAGCCTTCAAAATCTAAAGTATTTACTATCCGTTCCTGTACAAAAAAAGTTCACTGATCCCTGTCTATTATGGTTCCATTTAATGTAATCAGTCTTTTAAGATGATATTTCTGCAACTTATAGTGCTCTGTAATTATAGTATGATTTAGCTAGGTATGGACTTTCTATGCTCGGAATTTGTTGTGCTTCTTAAAGGTAAGGATTATTGTTGGTTCTTGGTTCTGACAAAATTTCTGGCAAAATCTTGCTTCTGCTACCTCTTTTCTCCTTTTTAAAAGGCAAATTGTCTCATTCTATGCTCCATATCTGTAATATCAGTCTTGTGTAATTTTCACCTTTCTGTCTCTTCATTCTACATTCCAAATAATCTTTCAGATTCACCTTCCAGTTCACTTATTATTCCTCTAATTTAGTCTGCTATGCAGTTAATACAATCCACTGAATTTTTAATTTAATTATTATAATTCTAATTTCTAAAGTTCTCTTCATTCTTTTCCAAAACTGCTTGTTCCTTTTTTATATATTCTCTTTTTCCCTGCTCATATTTTCAAGCTACTCTCTTATTTCTTAAACATATTAAGTATGGTTTTTCATAAGCTGTAATTGATAACTCATGTATCTTTATAGTCTTTTTCTGCTATATGTTATCTCATGTAGAACAGTATCTATCAGAATTCTTTGAGACCTTTAATGGAGGTAAATTCCTCCAAAGAGCATCTGTATTTGCTTGTGTCTGGTCTTTGGAGGCATGACTAGCCCAGAACCACCTGAAATCATAGTGTTAACCATCTGAGGATTTCTGGAGGACCGAGCCAATGTAAATTGGCCTATAAGGCCTGGGGATAGGTATTTGGTTAACAATTTTCAAGGAAGAACTTTTTTCCTCTTTCATTAAAAAGCTTGGTTTAAAGCAGGCAATTTTCCTTTTATTTTGGCTGGTGTGGGGAGTTGAGGATTCAGGGAAGGAGGAATTTGGTTTGTTTCTAATTCACCCTTAACCTCTTACATAGGAACACTTCTGGGGTCCTGACTTCACTTAGTTTTCACTTGCTTTGTAGTCCTCTTATCAATAAAGAGGTGGGGGGCTTCCCTGGTGGCGCAGTGGTTGAGAGTCCGCCTGCCAATGCAGGGGACGCGGGTTTGTGCCCTGGTCTGGGAAGATCCCACATGCCACGGAGCGGCTGGGCCCGCGAGCCATGGCCGCTGAGCCTGCGCGTCCGGAGCCTGTGCTCCGCAACAGGAGAGGCCACAACAGTGAGCAGCGCGCGTACTGCAAAAAAAAAAAAAAAAAAAAAAAAAAAAAGAGGTGGGAAAAATTATTCAACATTTTTAGTTTTTAGCACAGAGTAAATTAGGATATCTTGTCTGCAATATTGTTGGAAATGAAAGTCTAAATCCTCTTATTTAAATATGAGCATACTCAGGTCAGAAGAAGGCAAGTGACTTGACTGAGATCACACAGTTCTTATTGCCCAGAATAAAAATTTACTGTTCGATTTACTGTTGACACCAAATTCTTTTAAAGAATGTTCTTTACAAGAAAAAAACTTTTTAAGAAAAAATTTTT
Source organism: Aethalodelphis obliquidens (assembly GCF_003676395.1). NCBI lineage: Eukaryota > Metazoa > Chordata > Mammalia > Artiodactyla > Delphinidae > Aethalodelphis > Aethalodelphis obliquidens. Next base: position 4,334,465 of record NW_020837984.1, on the reverse strand, counting down.
AAGGAATCTAGAATTCAGAAAATAATTCCTGGGATAGAAATAAATATCCCTCAATATTCCATAGGGTAATATGTATATGTATAACTGATTCACTTTGTTATAAAGCAGAAACTAACACACCATTGTAAAGCAATTATACTCCAATAAAGATGTAAAAATATATATATATATTCCATAGGGTAGATTACTTATTAAATAGATAGTCAAATAAGTGCATTTCAAGCCACAGAAGACTGTCATTTGATTAAAGATTTTAATCAGATTTGCGATCATTTCCACCGCAAATCAGTGTGCCTCGGACAAATGCCTGTGTTTCATTTAAAATTTTCCCAGCTGCCCTACTTCCTAAACACCAAGGGAATCACCAGCTGCTATCCTGGTATTTAAACCCAAATCGCTGGCATTATCTTTACTTTCAAATCTTCCTTCTTCCACGTATACTCATTTATCAACTTTAGCAGCTTCCTTTGGTCTGTCAGTCCCTTGTTGGGGCCTGGTTACTTCCTGATTAGAATATTGTCAGTTTCCTCCCGACTTTCTAGTCTTTTACATCTACCTATAAAGTTTCCAACTTTATATAAAACACATGTACACATACATAAACTGCACAGTCACTACAATTAGTCTATATATTTTGTTTGGGCATCTTTTATATAAATAGAGAAAATCTGCTGGTGATTCCTTTGGAGAAGAGGATTCTAAAATTAGAGGGGATAATAAAAGAGATTTTGCTTTATGTGTGATGTTTTGTTTCACACTTTTTTTAGTACAAAGAAATTTACCTTGTGCTACTTAGGTAATATAAATTATAGTATAAAGAAAATGCTTATTTTTATTGTCATAGCAATGTCTCTAGGCTTCAGCCCTTTATAGTGACTCTTCATCCCTATGTACTTTCGGTTTGTCTACAGTTCCCTCTTTAACATTTAGCCCTTGAATTTTGTGACCTATTTCACGGGTCAGGACTTCCCCCCTATTTTTTCATGCCATCTGCTTTCTGGCTCTTAAGCAGAGAAAAATTCATGCAAGGTTCACACTCTCTGCTCACCTGTCAGGGTGGGAAATTGAACACAACTTTTTTAAAATAGCTTTCGCATTATTCTACTTTCAGAAGTAATTTTCTAAGTGTTCTCTTGACCCTTTCTACACACCTTACCTTTCTGTTCTCTATACTTAGTTAATATTTTCCACACTGCACCTTTTCCTCTACCTTGTCTAGAGTCCTAGAACTTTCAACTCTTAATCTTTACCTTCAAACCCAAATCCTGGCTGTACTGGTGGTTGTCTCTGTTTAACTTTATCCACTTTCAAACAACCATCTGAGTCAAGGAATTGTCCAGAATGAAGCTCAGAAAGAAATAAAAATAGAAAATAGAAAGGTCAGGTTAAGAGATATAGAAGATAGAGTGAGAAAATTCGAAACATAGAGTTGCAAAAGAAGATAGTAGAGACCATTGGGAAGACAAAACATTTGAAGAGACAATGAATGTAAAAGACATAGATCCTCATATTCTAAAAGTACAACGAACATCCAAAAAGTTTAAATAAAAAGAAATACACTTAGATATATTTACATTATAGTGAAACTGAAGAAAACCACAGGCAAAGAGAAAGTTTAAATGTAGCCAAAGAGAAAAGACAGTATATCTAATGAAGGATAATCAAATAGTCAATAGCTGATTTTTTAATAAGACAAATGTCTTTAAAGTGCTGAGAGAAAAAGACCATTAACCTTGAATTATATACCCAGTGGAAAATTTCCAAAAACAAAATAAAGGCAAACAAAAACTGAATGTTTCATAAACAGAAACTCAGTAAACTACCTTCTGAAGTCGTTTACTAATACTTACTTCAGAAAGAAGGAAAATAATCCCAGGAAGACAGTTTGAGATTCAAGAAGAATTGTCAGCAATAAAAGTGTTTAATATACAGATAAATAGGAAAACAATCTGTATAAAATGATAATGTAACTGTATTAGTTTTCTATTTTTACCATAACAAATTGCCACAAATATGGCTTTAAAAACCACAAATTTATTATCTTATCATTCTGTAGGTTAGAAGCTGACACACGTCTCACTGGGCTAAAGTCTTGGTGTCTGCAGGACTGCATTCCTTTCCAGAGGCTCTAAGGGGAGATTTTGTTTCCTTGCCATCCCCAGCTTTTAGAGGTTGCCCACATTCTTTGACTCATGTCCCTCTTTCTCCATTTTCTTTTTTTTTTTTTTTGGCTGTGTTGGGTCTTCGTTGCTGCAAGCGGGCTTTCCCTATTTGTGGCGAGCGCGGGCTGCTCTTTGTTGAGGTTCACGGGCTTCTCATTGCGGTGGCTTCTCTTGTTGCGGAGCACGGGCTCTAGGTGCATGGGCTTCAGTAGTTGTGGCATGTGGGCTCAGTAGTTGTGGCTCATGGGCTCTAGAACGCAGGCTCAGTAGCTGCTGTCCACGGGCTTAGTTGCTCCACAGCATGTGGGATCTTCCCAGACCAGTGATCGAACCCGTGTCCGCTGCATTGGCAGGCGGGTTCTTTACCACTGCACCACCAGGGAAGTCCTCTATCTCCATTTTCAAAGCATCTTTCTGAGTATACTCTGTAGTCACATCTCCCTCTGATCAGAGCCAGGAAAGATTCTCTGCTTTTAAGGATTTATGTGATTGGGCCCAGGATAATCTCCAAATCAATCTCCCCATTTCCAGATCCTTAACCTTAATCACATCTGCAAAGTCCCTTTTGTCATGTAAGGTAACTTATTCATAGATTAGGACGTTGACATTTGAGAATTAGGACGTTGACATTTGAAGGGGGCTAATGTACTGCCTACCACAATGCTATCTATTGATAAATTTTGGAGTTCATGATGTTCTGGATAAAAATATAAAACCACACTGAAAAAGTATTGATCAGATGGGTAAGAAGCCTTAATATGTTAAGGATGCAGGTTCTTCCCTAGTTTATCTATGGTTTCAAAGCAACCCCACCCAACAAAAATCTCATAAGGTTTTTCATTAATTTATGAGGCTGATTCTGAACTATATGTGGAATAGTGAGTGTCCAGGAAAGGCCAATAAATTCTCAACAAGGTAGAATAAAGTGGAGATTCTTGTCCTACTACATCATGAGATTTATCCTAACACTGTAGTGATTAAAACCATTCCGTACTGGCAGGAATAGATACCAGGAATAGAATAGAAACCCCAAGCATCTTTCCACACGTATTGGAAACTTGATGTATGAAGACGTGGCAATACGTGCCAATGAGGAAATTCTGGACTTATATGATACATGGAGCTTGGACTATGGTTTACTGATATGGAGGCAATCAATTGCATCCTTCCTTCCTACCACACAAAAAATTAATTGCTAGGTTTTATTAGCTGGGTATGTTAGCTTCCTTAATGCCCCAGATTACAATGAATCAACACTGAAAAGATTTTTTTCTTATTTGTGTCACATACTAATGCCTATTTGTGGGGGCAGATGTGTTCGTGCTCTGATCCTCATTGTCATTCACAAACCCAGTCTCCTTCCAACTTGTGGCTCTGCCGTCCCTTTGATTTAGTCCACTCATGTTTCCCCATCTGGCTGGCAGATAGGGCAAACTACACATCTGGCTAGAAGCGTAGTCTTTTGTAGCGTTAGAAAAGTGAAATGTGTCTCTACTACATAAGTGAATTACATAGGTAAATGCGAAGGCAATTCCAAAACTTATAGAAAAATATAGAATATTTTTAAGAGCTCAGAGCAGGTAATATTTTTTAAACAAGAAAGATAAATACAAGCCATAAGAGGAAGAGGGATACGTTAAAGCATATTAAAATTAAGAACTTTTGTTAATTAATAGACCACATAAAGAAACCTAAATGATAAGCCACAAAATGGAAGAAGTTATTTGTTGCACATAATAGACAAAGGATTAGTTTCCAGAATATATAAACTAGTACCAAAGATCCTTAAGAAAATTTTAAAAATCCAGTAGTACAAAAAAGGCAACAAATATGACTTCAAGGAGATGAAACACAAATAGGCAATGAACATATGAAAAACATATGAACATATAAAAAAATATGAAAAAAATGTTCATATGAAAAAAAATGTTCAACTCCTTTAGTTGTTAGGAAAATGCAAACTGAACCTCAGTGTGGCTTTAATTTCATACCCATCAAATTGGCAAAAATTGAAGTCTGACAAGGTTAACTACCAGCAAATATGTGGTGAAAAGGGAACTTTTAAAATGATGCTGGTGGGTATAAATATTGGTGCAAATATATTGGAAAACAGTATAAAATTAACTTATAGAGTGGAATCAAATCCGGCAATAACAATTATGGACAAAAGAAAATCAAATCACTCACACATGTCAATCAGGAATATGTTCAACAATGTTCAGAGTAAATTTTATTGTAATAGTGGAAAAAACAGAATAGTAAATGAAATTCATGTCTATTGATAGGATAAATAAAGTGGGGTACAGCCATAGAATCCGCAGCTGTGAAAGTGAATGAACCATAACACACACACACACACACACGCACACACACACACACACACACACACAGAGAACATTTTAAAAACAAAGTTGAGGGAAAAATGAAAATTATGGAATATTTATAATTTGACTTCACCTATATGAAGTATAAGAACAAACAAAACTAAAAATATTGTTTTAGGGTATGTATGTATGAGGCCAAACTATGAAGAAAAGCAAGTAAATGAGAAACGCAAAATTTAGATCTGGAGCTACATTTGGGCATGATGGAAACCAGGATGACACATCAAGAAAGGGAAAGAGGGGACTTCACAGCTATTGAAAAGGTTCTATTTCCTAAACTAAGTGGTGAGAACATGGATGTTCATTTTATTATTTTTCTTTAAATTTACTTATGCATGATTTTAGAATAAAATATTTCACAATAAAAGATGAAAAAAGGAAAGAACTTATTCAATAAATATTTTCTGATAAACTAAAAATATTTTTTAAAAACATAGCACTCTGCCTAGCACAGAATAAATGAAAAATATGTTAGGATTTATTATTGCTGCTATTACATCTTCCTTAAGTCTTCATTTTTGCCTCTGATTCATCTTCTCGCCCTTGACTGTGTTCTCCTTCATTCCTGCTACCACTTAGTAGTATATTTCTTACACTCTTCTGGTGGTAGCCCATAATATCTCAGGACCAGGAATTCTGAGACAAAAGGAATTTGAATCTGGGAAAGATTTCACTAAGTATGTTCCATAGGGAAGAGGTAGGGCTACAAATGAGGCTGTAAGTTTAACATCTGAAAGTAATTGGCTTTTAACTGCAATAAACTGTAGGATGTAAAGTGAGCCTGTTAGGAACTGTTTAGTAAAAGTATGGGATTCTAAGTATAGAAAAAAAGAACAGAGCCAAATAAGATTACAGATTGTATGTAATTGTTTGTATTAAAATAAATTTGTATTATAGTTATGTTAATAAAATAGTTTATAGAGACCTATGCATTCTATAATTGGAATTTCTCTGAATGTGAGAAAGATAATAAGGAAGTAATTTGGTGCAATAAACTAACACTATGGAAACTTTGTATCCTCAAAAATCTTTGTTGAGTTCTAAATAATGGAATTTCCTTAACAGTAGATGCAGATTTTCACTGAGCACTGAGAGTAAGGAGAACATATCAATCTCAGGATTTTAATCTACAAAGGCTTAATGGCTTCTTAGTTCTTTTAGTCTGGGATTGAAATGGTGTAACAGTTCTCAAAGGCAGGATACCACTAAGTACTAAAGCCAGGTAATAGGGCACATTAGCCAGAGAGGCAAAGTCATTTCGACATTATATATTTATATACACAAATTAATACACATATATGTATGTATATGTATACATATAATTTTTTAAGGGATTTGACATTACACAATTTTGGAAGGCGATTGGATAGTCTCTGTAAGGCTGTTGCCTTTGCCACCGATGCTGAAGTTGGAAGTCTGCAGGGAAAGCAGATTCAGGAAAAGAAGATGTAAAGTAGAGGATTACAAGAACAAGCTGGAACCCACAAGAACAAGCACCAGCTGGCCATTCTTGTTGCTCTGATATGTTGATATGAGTATCTGCAGGAGAAGCTGGCATTCTTCATCACCTGGTCCAAGAGCTGGAGAAGCTGAAGAATTAAGGAGAAGGTGGAACCGCTGCAGCCCTGACTACTCATCCGTGCCAATGACATAAGCCAGTAGATCAACATGTGTGAGTTTTTAAACAATGGCTGCTGCTTTGCTTCTGCCCTCCAGCTCTTGCACAAGAGCTTCTCTTGTAGCCAACTCTAAGGGGCAACACAGTGGGAAAGGAATTCTGGGAAATGTAGTTCAGTTTAGCCACATTGACACATTACAAAACCACCACAGTATCCTGCCCTTGACCCTTGAACAACACAGGGGTTAAGGGCACCCACCCTCCCTGCAGTTGAAAATCTGCCTATAACTTTACAGTCAGCTGTCCTACCCACGGTTCCACATCCACGAATTCAATCATCTGTGGATCAGTATAGTACTGTATAGTACGTATTTATTGAAAAAAATCTGCATGTAAGTGAACCCAGGCAGTTCAAGCTCACGTTGTTCAAGGGTCATCCTTCGCATCCTGACATATCTTCTTAAACTGTGCTTAATCTCCAAATAAAAGCAATAAAAAATTATGCATAACGTAATACACCTATTCTGCACATAACCAAAGGAGGCTAACCCTTTCCTCAGAAGACAATATAAAGCTCTTGTTTTTGTCTGTGACTAATGTTCTTTCCTTTTCTAGTACAGGGGTTGGAAAACTATGCCTATAGGCTAAATTTCAACCTGTTTTTGCACAGCCTGTGAGATAAGAATTTTATTTTTTAATATTTCTATAATAATTTAATGATAATATAAATAAGTTAAATAGCAAATACAATTTAAAATAACATATATTTTATAATAACGTTTTTAAATAAAGTGTTTTCAAAAAAAGAAAAGATACAGCAAAGACTATGACCCACAAAGCCTAAAAAAGTCTAAATTATTTACTCTTTTGGCCCTTTGCTAAAAGAATTTTTAGCTATTCTAGCTAATTCATACTCTTCTTTTGTTATGCTATAACTGAAATATTGAGAGGTAAAGTTAACTACTATTAACACAAGTTATATGGTAAAGGTATGAAAGGGGAAGTAAACAAAAAATATTTGGTCAACATATGCACAAACATACTCATATCAAAATATGCAAAAAATACTCATAACTATTACAGTTCTCATTTCTGCAGCTGGTCACTTGGTCAGAGCTAGTATTTATAACCACCTTCTTTCTCTAGCTATTCCATAATCCCTTTGCCATCAGCAAGTAGCTCAGCTGATCATGGTTCCCTGCCTAGTGGGGGGAGCCTAACTTTTATTCCTGAAGGATTTGAGCTGGTAACAGTCCTGCCTAAACTGGATTGTGGTAGTTTTCCATTATTTTAGTCACAGGGCATAGAAATTCCTGTAGAGGATCTCCTGCATCCAGACATAGTCCTCCATGTTTCCATTGTGTAGTAACAACCCAATTTCCATTGATAGGATCAATTACCTGAGCCAGTGGCTTCTTTGCCTATTGGTTCACAAGCACGTGAGCTCAAAGTGACTAGGTGGCAGTCTCAGCTTTCCATTCAATAGAATCAGTATTGTGTCCTCTGATGGAAGCTATCCTCTCCTTGAAAATAAGACCTCTAGACTAATAAAGCCTAAACCCATGGATATGGGAAGCAAAATTTTTGCTACAAGATCACTAGGGGTAATCGTGGGAGAAACTACTCTCATTTCCACCTCTTAATTCCTGGACCTGTGAATTCTGGCTATGAGAGAAACAGGATCATACAGTGGGTATTTAACTACATCCTGAAGGGCACTGCTTCAACTCAGCAAGGTGTTGCCACTCAACTGATACCATAACTGGGTCTCAAAAGACTGTTCCACCATTCTATCAAGCCAGCTGCTTCAGGATGTTGGGAATATGGTAAAAACAGTAAATTCTATCAGCATGGCTTCATTCCCACATTTCATTTGCTGTGTAATTACTTCCTAGGTCAGAAGAGATGCTATATGGAATCTCATGATGGTGGATAAACATTCTGGTAGTTTTGCCTAAAGATCTGTAGGTAGGGAAGGAAGTGTATATCGAGAGTAACTGTCTAATCTCTTAGAAATAAGTGCTGCCCTTTCCATTTTGGAAGCAATTTAATATCAAGTTGATTCCAGGTAGCTGACTAATACCCACCAGAGATGCTATATGAGGGTTTCTGTGTTGGTCTTTGCTGTTTGTAGGCTAGGCACTCAGGAAGAGCCACATTGGCCTTGGTGAGTGAAAGGTCTTGCTGAGTTCGTGTAAAACTTTCATTCTTGCTGTTTTGTTCATGAATGTATCCGGCAATAACAGTAATGTCTGGGGAAGCAGGCTGATTGAAATCTATATTTTATGGTCATCTTATCCACTTGATTATTAAAACCTTCTCTACTAAGTCACCTTTTGGTGAGTATTCACATGGGATGTAAATATCTTCACACTCTATGCCAATTTAGAGAGCTCTATTCACATACCTCTTCCCCAGACTTCCTCCTCACCCATTTTCTAATCACGCTCCATCCAAGTCTCTGGCCATCCAGCCATAACCCACGAGTCAATGTATATCCACACCTCTGCCATCTCTCTTTCCAGGTAAAATGAGCAACCAAGTATACTACTCAGAGTTCTGCCACTTAGAGGATTTCCCTTTACCACTGTCTCTCAGAGCTGTCCCAGAGTGAAGCTGAGGTGCTACAACCATAAACTTTTGTGTATTGTCTGCATACCATGCAGAATCATTGTGCTATAAACCAAGACCAAGATTTTTCTTCCTCAGTCAACTGGTTATGAAGAACTCAGCATGAGGTCATAGGTGTGGACTGAGAGGGAAAGAGAGGCCAAGAAAGAAGCCACAGTCTTTTTATAACCTAATCTTGGAAGTGACATACCATCACTTTTAGTATATCTATTGGCCACACAGACTTACCCTGGAATAATGTGGGAGGGGACTACTCAAGTATATGAATACCGAGAGGCAGCCATTGCTGAGGACCATCTTAGGGTTGGCTACCAAACAAGGGGAAACCAAAGTTAGGCAATGTGGCTTAGAATCATTTACCATAATATCAGATGTGAGAGATTCCAAACTGTGACTGAGTACATTTTAAAAGGCAGAGATTGTGATTTTTTTTTTTAAATTTGGATTCAGGTGCTATATAGTCCATATTGATTTTTTTTAATCTAAAGTTTGTTCATGTTCTCATCCTCTTTGAAGGCTAAGGCTCGCTGTTGACGTCCATCTTCATACTTTCCTTAGTAGGTTGCCAGAACCTGATGTTGAGATGCTTCAAAACGCAATCCCTAACTTAGTTGGAATTTAAATATTCCAATATTATCGCTTTACTTTCAACACTCTTCCACACACGCTCACCTGCAAACTTAGTCTTAAAAGGGCTTAATGATATGTACTACTTCTAAGTTTAAGTAAATTAATTTTGCTTTAGAATAGTCCTTGTCTTTCTTTAGCTAAAACACCTTATATCAAATTCAGTTTTGGAAATTAGTGCGCAAGATGAGGCATTTGGTCTATCCACTCATCCGTCCATGACGTAGTATGGTAGTTCTAATGCTTGGACTTATACTAATATTTCATGGGATTCTGTATAGTGATTTAGCCAGTTCTGCTAAGAGACTGAACTAGAATGTGGTAGTGGAATGAAAAGACAGAGACAGATGCTACGGGTATTTTGAAAGGTAAGGAGGAGAAAAAGATTTAGCAGATAAAAGAAGTTAAAGATGATTAAAAAAAAGATAAAGTGACTCAGATTGAGAAAAGGAGAGTAGTTTTGGCAATGAAAGAAGTAAGGAAATTGAAGGGGGAAGCCAGGACAATATGGAATCATATGTGGGATGTGGTGAGTTTGAGATAATGGCAGATCACCCACTTAGAAGTTAATATTTAGGAATGAGGTCTGTGTGAGAGATTGGAATTATGAAGATAATCTTTTCAGGCAATTTATTATGCAAATATTTGCCAAATCTCCATGACAATAAACACTATAAAAGCATAGATAATTGTGGAGCAAAGGAAGAAAACTAACATTTATCAGGCATCCTAACACATGATAGACAACCTATTGGAAGAATTATGCTTTGTTATTCCTCATTTTTAGGGTGCTTTAGAATTTTTCTGAGTGATTAAGTAAACTGTTTCTGCCATATCAAAGTCCATGTTATCTTAACTACAGGAGTCTACCTCACTGTTCTCTGTATGCTTATACTCTTGTAATGGAAAAGAATGCATATGCTAAGATAACTTTGATAAAAAACTGCTTGCATCCAAGTTCTAACAAAGGAGCTTAAAGCAAGGACCATCAGAATCCAGATGAGAAAGATAAACTCAAGGTGTTCAGGGAAATCTCAGTGGAAGAGGTGGCATTGGACCTTAATCTACAATGATGGGAAATAATTTGAAATAGAGGTGGGAAGAAGAATGTTCCAGTTTTAAGAAGCAGAAATAACAAATGTAAAGGAGTAGAAAAGCTAGGACGTTTAGAGCTTTGTGACTGGTGCAGTTAGAGTATTCAGGGAAAATGTTAGAGATAATATCAATTGTAGATAATCTAGGGCCTTAAATACCAACCTAAATCTGTAAGCTATTCAGAAAGCAAAGGGAAGACATCAAAGGCTGTTGAGCAGGGAAATGATGTAAATAGTGCTATGTTTTAAGAAAATTATTCTACCTCCTGGCCACAACAATTGGTTCAGTATGGTTGAATGACAGAAAAGGAAGCTCTGTTTCCTCAGGACTTGAAACATGGACAGTGAGCCTGAAGATGCTGGGAGCTACCATTCATTCAGTCATTCTTTCATTCATTCTTTCAATATTTATTATTTACTCTGTGCCGGGTATTAATACATGTCTGGGTTCTGTAGATAAACAAGATAGATGATGTGGTCCCTACTTTTGTGGTGCTTATATCTTAGTTGAAGAAAAAGATAAATACAAAAAATAAATTAAATAAAAAATAAATAAGCTAATATCAGACAATAAGTTCCATAAAGAAACTAGAACAAGATAGAAAAAGAGTGACTGGGAGCTTCTCAGATTAATATTGGGAAGTCAGGTTGAGTGCTACTTTGGATAAGGTGATCAAGGTGTATCACTTGGGAGTGATGATATTTGAGTTAAAATTTAAATGATGAGAAGAAAGATTAATTGTCCTGGGCAAGGGAATCAGCTTGGGCAAACCTTCCAATCTGGGTCAATGCTTTGCCTGTTTGAAGTGTAGAAAGAAGATTAGTGGAACAGGATCAGAGTGAATGATGGCAAAAATGGTAGGAGAGGAGGAATTACCAATTCATAATTTTGTATTTAAAATATGTGATGGGGCTTCCCTGGTGGCGCAGTGGTTGAGAGTCCGCCTGCCGATGCAGGGGACACGGGTTCGTGCCCCGGTCCGGGAAGATCCCATATGCCGCGGAGTGGCTGGGCCCGTGAGCCATGGCCGCTGAGCCTGCGCGTCCAGAGCCTGTGCTCCACAACGGGAGAGGCCACAGCAGTGAGAGGCCCGCGTACCGAAAAAAAAAAAAAATGTGATGGTTAATTTTATGGATCCACTTTACTGGGCCAGGGGGTGCCCAGATATTTGACTAAACATTATTCTGAGTATACCTATGAGGGTGTTTCTGGATGATATTAACATTGAATCAGTAGACTGAGTAAAGCAGATTGCTCTCCGCAATGTGGGTGGACCTCACCCATCCTCTGAAGGCCTGAATAGAACAAAAAGGCTGAGTAAAGGAAAATTTGCTCTTTCTCCCTGATTGTCTTAGAGCTGGGACATCAGTCTTCTCCTGCCTTTGAACTCAGACTCAGACTCAGACTTGAACTTACACTATTGGCTCTCTTGTTTCTTAGGTCTTCAGTCTTGGGTTGGAACTATACCACCAGCTCTCCTGGGTCTCCAGCTTGTCAGTTGCAGATCTTGGGACTTAGCCTCTATAATTGCATGAGCCAATTCCTTATAATAAATAAATAAATAAATAAATATTATATATATATATATATATATATATATATATATACACACACACACACATATATAAACATATATATAAATATATTTACATATATATATCATATTCTGTTTCTCTGGATAACCCTGACTAATACAGGCACTCATGAATTCTTTTGTATTTAAACAAATATTACATTTCAAAAATAAAAAATAGACTTTATGCTAAAAATAAAGAACAGAGAAACACTGTAAAAGTATTGGGCAAATTCCTTGGGCAAGTAATTTGATTTCAATCTCCTCATTGTCAGATGACAGTAATAATAATCCCTACCTCACGGGTACCGTGAGGATCAAATAAAATGTGTTTAGAACCATGCTTGATACAGCAGTGCCAGTTATCAATTGTCGTTGCCAAAGAAGAGAATCAATAACTGAGTCTGGTTGTCTCCTGAGAGGAAGAGGATCCGGCAAGAAAGAGTGGAAAGACAGGAAGCATGAAATTTAGGAAATAATAGCATCACAAAATCTAAACAAAAGAAAATAGAGAGGGAGTAGTCAGAAATTTAACCGCTGTGGAGAAGGGCATCCCTAGGACCTTATTACATCTAAATTCTATTTACTCTCTTGGCCTTTATAATAGTCCTGACTCCAGTGGCAGGTACTTATGAACTCACTTTGATGTGTTGACTTGTACATGTTTTAAATCATATTGGTTTATGTAACATATGTGCATTATTTTCCTCTGTGTATGGTCTCCTCAACCAGACTCTAAACTCTTCAAAGAAAGATTCATATTTTTCCCCCTAAATAACAAACTTTTTACTTTCTACTCTCCTACATCTTTTTGAACACACACAGAGCACTCCCCACAACACACACACACACACACACACACACACACACAAACTTGGTGGGGACACAAGAGAATATCAACAAGGATCTGACCTACAAAAATCCATAAAGACAGAGGTACAAATATTACATTTGTAAGAAAATTTTCAAAGGACAGTTTATGTTTAAAATTACATAAACTGTCCTTTTAAAATTTTCTTACAAATGCTTTATCCAAGAGCATACAAATGTATATGCTCCTATCAAGAGCTTTGTTTTGATAAATTCTAAATTGTATACTTGTCACAGAAAATGATGAAACAACATCTCTTTGGAATGTAATATGAGTTGCTCTCTTAATCTTCCAACAGGATATCTTACAGGTATTACCTTAAAGGGAATTTTTTAAAAATAATTTTCATTGTTTACTTCCATTAACTAATTCAGTAAGTGAAATAAGAGATTTCCCATTGTTTCTTTTTTTTTCTGCTTTATTCAGTTACTTTAGTAATTTCTACCCAGATGAGTAGAAATAAATGAGTCTCTTTTATTTTGAAATAGATCATTTTTATGGTTGCAGGCAATATCAAAGTTTTATAAAAGTTTGGCTTTTAGCCCACCGTATCTATAATGAGCATTTTCCTTTTTAAATCCCAAAAGGCAACATTTAAATTTATATGATGAAGTAAATCATCCCCATTACAATCCTTTCCTTGCTTCCTTAAAGAAACCCAGAAATAAACTTTCATAGTGAAAAAGTCCCAAAGGGTCTTTAAAAATATTGTAATATAGATTTGTTCATGATGAGTATAGAAAATAAGTGATAAGTGATGAAAGTAAATCTTCATTGTGCTATTATATAAAGTGACCAATGGTGTATCTTTGAAGTCTTTATCTTGGCCTTAATTTGGAGGACTCACTTTCAGTTGACAACTTTGCTTCTTATTTATCTGAGAAAATGGAAGCAATTCACATGCATCCACCACCAAAACAGCAAACTTACCTAAATCCATCTTTATATTCTCCTGCTGTTACTGGAGATGAACTGTAATAGGAGTCATACCTCCTACCTAAGGCCAGTGCCTCCCTGGATCTTGTCCCCTTATACCCACTCGACTGTGTCTGCAGTTGTCCCTTCTGTCTCCTGTATCATCAGTTTTGGTCATCAAGAAAGCAACTCTTTGAATCTAACTCTCATTCCATATACCTCTCTCTTTCTCTGCGTCCATTCTTAGCAAAATTTTACCTTATGAGATTCATCTATACTCACCGTGTCCAATCCTTCTTTTTCCTTTCCCTTGTGAATTAACACAGTCAGGTTTTTGTCCTACCACTCTTGTCATCAGCTCTTGTCAAGGCACAAATGACCTCCACATTGCCATATCCAATGGTCAATCCCCATCCTCATTTTATGTAGTCTATCAGCCTCCGTAGACATAGAGAATTGTTCTTGAAATACTTAGTCACTTGAGACACAGAAGAATGGTCCCTTGATATTTTTCCTACCTCACAGGTCATCCCTCAGTTTCCTTTGCTGGTGATTCTTTATTTTTCCAAGCTTGAAACTTTGGTGTTACTCAGAGCCAAATCACTCTTTGAATTCATTCCCTATGTGATCTCAATCAGTCTCATGGGTTTTGACATCATCTATCACTGATGACTTCCAAATTTGTATTTCCAGTCCAGGCCTCTCCCCTGGGCTCCAGATTTATATATCCAACTGCTTATTCACATCTCCATTTTTATGTCCAACAGCCTTCTTAAAATTAATTACAAATCAACATTTTGATTCCTCTCTCAAAGCTTCTGCTTCTTTAGTCTTGTTTCAGCAAATGGTACCTCTATTCTTCTAGTTGCTCAGACCAAGAAACTTGCAATAATCTTGATAATACATCCTATCTATGAAAAATGTACCTTAAGAAATATGTGCAGGACCTAATCACATCTCATCTTCCTCCAATACAACCATTATAGTACAAGCCACCATCAACTCTATTTCCCTTGATCTACTTTATTTTTCTTTGGAATATTTATCAACACCTGATGTTATGGGTTGAATTGTGTTTCCTCCCAAAAGTTATTTTGAAGTCCTAACTTGCAGTACCTCAAAATGTAACCTTAATTGGAAATCGGGTTCTTGTGGATGTAATTAGTTAAGGATGAGATCATACTGCCATTTTGTGGCATTTAAAATCTAATCTCCGTTAAAGGAGACCAAGACTTCATAGAAAAATAATAATTTCAGATCAAGGTCAAGAATTATGCAATATGAGCCTGGGATATCTTGATGGATTGGAAACCAACGTATCAATCAATGTATCATGATGGGTATCATGATGTGTCAAATGGATCTAATCGTCAATATGGTGAACCTCCAACTGGCCAAAGATGGAACAATTTGAAGACAAAAAGAATAATGAATACAACTGATTGAACCCATTAAATGCTACCTTATGAATTCAAAAGAATATTTTAAAAGAGAGAGAAGTGGGGAACAAAAGAGAACTCTAAGGTAAGAGGGTGGGACAACATTTCATTGAACACCACTGAAAGTAACTCAGCTCCAACATCCTACCCTGAAGACTGGCAAGTAAAAGGAAAGAGGTAAGCATTTATTCTGCTTCTCCTGTCTAAAGTGCTTTGCAGACTAATCCAATAACCCTATTGATGAGGGAAGAAAAGTTCTTTTTAAGTAAATTCCATAAATTTGTAATAGATGATAGAATCGGAAAAAATCACTACTACTTTCAAACTTTGATAAAATAAGTGATTCAAGCAAAAACCATCAATGGATGAACAATTAGGTGAATAGTTGTTGGAGGGATCAGGCTGTCAACACTTGAACCCATTGATCAATCTTACCAGCATTAAAATAGGGCTTAAGACACTGTATGCCTCCTGATATAAAGCACACAGCACCACCTATAGACTATCCTTGCTGTAAAATGCTGAACTTCAACCTAAATAAGCATCTAGGGATAACCTCAATGTTCAGCAAATACAAAGGGAAAAAGGAAAAACTAAATAATACCACAAGAAAGAAAACAGATAAATCCAGACTGTGGGATGTTCTTCAATTCAACTGACCCAGTTGTTTTTGTTTGGTTGGTTTTTGTTTTTTTAACATGTCAAAGACAAAGAGCACGAAAAGGAGGGAGCAGAAGAGAGGCAGAGGGGAAATGCTTTTGATCATAAGAGGCTTCAGGGACATATCAAGAAAATGTCATGTGTGGGCCTTGTTTGGATCCTGATTCAAACAAAACAATTATAAAAAGACATTTTTGAGATAATTGGGGGAAATTTGATTATAGTACTCAGTATTAGATTATATTAGGGAGTAATTGTTAATTTTGTTAGGTGTGGTAATGACATTATAATTATAGAAGAAATATCCATATTTATTTAGAAAAATGTACCCAAACGTGTAGCAGTGAAATGACATGATGTTTAGAATTTCTTTTGAATAATTTAACAAAGAATAAAGAAGGATAAATGAAGCAAATGTGGCAAAACCTTGATAATTATGGAATATAAGTGGTGGATATACAGAGTTCATTGTGTTGTTATTTGCCCATATGTTTGAAATTGTTCATAATAGGGCTTCCCTGGTGGCGCAGTAGTTAAGAACCCGCCTGCCAGTGCAGGGGACACGGGTTCGAGCCCTGGTCTGGGAAGATTCCACATGCCACGGAGCAACTAAGCCCGTGCGCCACAACTACTGAGCCTGCGCTCTAGAGCCCACAAGCCACAACTACTGATCCCGTGTGCCACAACCACTGAAGCCCGTGCACCTAGAGCCCATGCTCCACAACAAGAGAAGCCACCACAATGAGAAGCCCACGCACCGCAACGAAGAGTAGCCCCCGCTCACCGCAACTAGAGAAAGCCCGCGCACAACAACAAAGACCCAATGCAACCAAAAATAAAATTAATTAATTAATTAATTTTAAAAAATTGTTCATAATAAAACATTTTGGTGTTAAACCATTATGAAATGCTTCTTCAGAGGAATTAGGGGATGATTCTTCAGAGAATTTCCAACTGGGTAGCAAGGGAGAAGATAGATTGAAATATGTATGTGAAGCAAATTGGCAATGAAGAAGGGAGCCAATACATTTAGATTCTTCTGCACATAGAGCAGTTAAAGAAGGAGAAATGGCAGCACAAGTTGAGAGAAGATGGTGTGTGCGCATATTGTGTGTGAGTTTGTGTATGTATCTGTGTGTGTAGATTCGTGTTTGTGTGTTTCAGGTTTACAAAGAACCAAGCCTTAAAACATTTTGACAGGTCAAAACCAAAATACTCCAATAAAGATGTTAAAAAAAATTAAAAATTAAAAAAAATAATAAAGTGTGTTTCTTGCAGAAAAAACAAAACAAAAAAACCCCTAAAATAGTAAAAAGTCACATACTCATTATTTTCTAGCATATAAAGATCTTGAGGGTTTGGTTTATCCAAACAGTCTTATCACTTTATCCCATGTTCACAGTAATGAAACAAGAATAATTGATTTAACTTAAAGCTGGCAAAATTTATATTAGACCAAATTCTGGTTTTCTTTTTATGTCCAGACACACCTGCTCCAAATCCACTTCTCCTGCCTGCACTCCAGATCTACGTCTATGGCCTCTTGGCTCAGAGGGTGAGGTTGATGGGCTCTCTGCCGGCAGCTCTTTCCCCACCAGCCTTCCTGGCCACAGCTTCATCCTGTCATTCACCCACAGAATGTCTTCAGTGACTCCTACTGCTCTTTGGAAGACTAGGCAATCCTTGAGCCTTAGTCTTTAAAGCTTTCCACTGCTTAGCTCCAATTCTACTTGTTTTATTTTACTATATTTAATTTCTTACAATCTTCAAATGAGCCCTTGGCTCTAGCCAAGTTGTTCTACTTGTGCTTGACCTAAGGCATCTCATGCATCCCACCTTCCCCTACTTTATTCCTACTTGTTACTGCAGGCTCTGCTTAAAAACCATCTCCTAAGAGAAGCCTTCTAAGGCAATGCCCAGTGACTGCTAGTTTTTCCCTTTCTCTGAGTTTCTATCAGACTTAACTATGTAAAACACTCAGGTAGGATTTCTTAATTTATATTTTTATAATACAAAAGATTATTTGCTATAACATGTGTAGCGTATGATTATATATACAATAGTTTGAATAAAATAGTTAAAGATAAAACCAAGTTTTAATTTCAAAGACATAGAGAAAGATGTATTTGAATGAGATCCAAGGATGGCAGCTAGCCTTTGGTCATCTACTGCCTGTATAAATTTTTTTTTTTCTTTTTGCGGTACGCGGGCCTCTCACTGTTGTGGCCTCTCCCGTTGCGGAGCACAGGCTCCGGATGCGCAGGCTCAGCGGCCATGGCTCACGGGCCCAGCCGCTCTGCGGCATGTGGGATCTTCCCGGACTGGGGCACGAACCCGTGTCCCCTGCATTGGTAGGCAGACTCTCAACCACTGCGCCACCAGGGAAGCCCTGCCTGTATAAATTTTAAATGGTTCACGTGCCTATATTTTTACCATTTTTACCAGAATACGTGTTCCTCAAGGACCAGAATGATTAAACATTAATTGATCAGTTTGGTGTGTCCTTAGAGATCTTCAAAAAGGGAAGGCCCATCTGCCCCACATGATAAATATTCATCTCCTGAAAGCAGGACAGTGTTAAATGATCCCCAAAGTACCTTCTAGTTACATCTTTTAGTAGTGAAACTTCCTTCTTTTTTTTTTTTTTTTAAATCTAAGTTTTGTTATGGGGGTTTTATATATATATATTTATTTATTTATTTATTTATTTGGTTGCGCTAGGTCTTAGTTGCAGCAGGCAGGCTTCTTAGTTGCGGCATGTGGGATCTAGTTCCCTGACCAGGTATTGAACCCGGGCCCCCTGCATTGGGAGCGCGGAGTCTTAACCACTGCGCCACTAGGGAAGTCCCAAAATTTCCTTCTGCTAACAAACTTCAGTAATGTATAGAGCACTACTGCTTAAAGCATGGTCCCTAGACCAGCAGCATTGGCATTACCTGGGAACATAGTAGAAATGCAGAATCTCAGGCCCTGTCCAAGATAATACTAAATCAAAATCTGCATTTTATAAGATGGCTTGATGATTCACGTTCACATTAAAGTTTAAGATATATATATATATATATATATATACACATATATACATGTATACCTATTTTAAAATACTATATATGTAAGCATGCATATACTTTAAAAATATTGAAATGTTTAATGTATACATTAAAACCACATATCAATAATACTAAAGAAAATGTCTTTTCAAGAAAAGGATTATAGTTTACCATATAAACCATTTGATTTCTGCTCTTCTAAAAATAGAGTGCATCCAAAATAAATGTTCAGAATTTTCACTGGCAGTTGAAAAATGTAGCCCTTAGATATTTAACAGATATCTTTTCATGTGTTCATTACTTTAATCATATTTTAAAACTATGGGCTAGATTACTTTTTATTAGCAAAACTCCAGCATTTTGTTCAATTTTTTCTTAACAGTCCTAATTTGACTCTTGGCAATCAAAAATAAAAGCAGTTTCATTACTTATTTTCTTGCCTTATTTACCTATTGATATATTTTAAATGCCAGCAGCTGTGTTCATATTTCTTCATTTGCATTATTTAAGCTACAAAACAATAGCTATGTTATATATTTGTAAACTTCCCTCTAGCATCAAAAAAATAAAATGATTCTTGGTGATACAGCTGAAGATTTCCATGAAATTTCAACCTCTCTCTTAAATGTTTCAAATTACCATTAAAAAAAAACAAAACCCTGAGAAATGAGTCTTTATGTAGAAAGTTGCTGTTGGAGAGAGTTTACTGAAACATTAAAAAATGAGGAAATACTTCTAAAGTTTTAGTTCATCCATAGTCTAATCCGGTCCTTGAAAATCTGCATGATGTGAACAGTCCACGAATGTATTCATTCATTCATTCTTTACTTCTGTGTACGAATATTTATTGTTTCACTAATATGTGGCAGGCAGAAGTCTAGGCAGCGTATCTCCAGTGTAGAATAAAATAGAATGATCTTCCTGCCTCCATGGGGTTTACAGCTGGGCCCAAAATGAGAAAAGATAACCAGGGAAAGGATGTAGCATGAGTATTTCTGAGCCAGCAGAGTAAAACAAGGCCAGATTGACAAAGCCACGGCAAATCTGTTGGAGAGGGTCACAAGATACCATGGGAGAAGTAGGTGGAGACTAAATTATGCAGGGCCCTGCTGGCTACAATAGGGAATCTTTGAAGAGTGCTAGGCTAAAACTATATTTTTTTCCATATATAAATATGTATTTTAAAATACTTTATTATGGAAATTTTTAAACATATACAAGGAAAACAGAATATATAGTATAATGACCACTGTGTACCTATTATCCACTTTCAACAGTTATTAACTTTCTACCATTTTTGTTTTACCTATACTTCTTCCCGTTCCCTATTCTCACTTGATTATTACTTTATATTTCTTTTTTAGGTAAAATTTATATATTCTTAAGTGCACAAATCTTAAATGTACAATTCTGACAAATGAATTCACCCATACTCCCATCAAGATATAGAATATGTCCATTACCCAACAATTTTTAAACAGTTTTATTGAGATAGCATTCACAAAGCCAACAATTTACCCATTTAAAGTATATAATTCAATGTTTTTTGGTAAATTCACACTGTTGCAGAATCATCACCACTATCTAATTTGAGAATATTGTTGTCTCCTCCAAAAAAGAATCTCTATATGCATTAGCAATTACCCCTCATTCCCCCTCCTCAATTCACTCAGAGTCCTAGGCAACCACTAATCTACTTCCTGTTTCTATAAATTTACCCATTCTAGATATCTTGTATAAGTGGAATCACACAATACGCAGTCTTTTTTGACAGGCTTCTTTCATTTAGCGTAATATTTTCAAGGTTCATCCATGTTGTAGCATGTAATGGTACTTCGATTCTTTTTATTGATACATATTAGTCCATTGTATGAATATACTACATTTTATGGATCTGTTCATCAGTTAATGGACTTTGAGTTGCGTCTTCTTTTTAGATATTATGAATAACACTGCTAAAAACATTCAAGTACAAGCTTTCATGTAGACATATGTTTCTATGGATATATTGGATATACACCTAGTAGTGAAATTGCCAGGAGTGAAATTTTGAGGAACTGCCAAACTGTTTTCCAAAGTGGCTGCACAGTTTTACATTCCCACCAGCCATATATGATGGTTTCAATGTTTTCACATCCTTGCCAGTATATTATCGTCTTTTATTACAACCATCCTAGTACAGGGGGTCAGCGGCCTGTGAGGAACCGGGCTGCACAGCAGGAGGTGAGCAGTGGGCCAGCGAGTGAAGCTTCATCTGCCACTCGCCATTGCTCCACATCGCTCACATCACCCCTTGAAACATCCCTCCCCCACCCCCATCTGTGGAAAAATTATCTTCCACGAAACCTGTCCCTGGTGCCACAAATGTTGGGGACCGGTGTCCTGTTTTTCTTTTTGGCTGCATCGGGTCTTAGTTGCGGCACGTAGGATCTTCGTTGAGGCATGGAGGATCTTTTCTTGCAGCACGCGGGCTTCTCTCTAGTTGTGGCGTGCGGGTTTTCTCTTCTCTAGTTGTGGTGCACAGGCTCCAGGTTGCGTGGGCTCTGTAGTTTGGGGCACGCAGGCTCTCTAGTTGAAGTGTGCAATCTCAGTAGTTGTGGTGCGGGGGCTTAGTTGCCCCACGGCATGTGAACTCTTAGTTCCCTGACCAGGGATTGAACCCTCATCCTCTGCATTGTAAGGCGGATTCTTTGCAACTGGACCACCAGGGAAGTCCCTATCATGTGGTTTTTGGGTTTTTTTAACATTTTATTTATTTATTTTTTAATACAGCATGTTCTTATTAGTTATCTACTTTATATATATAAAGGCATATATGTCAATCCCAATCTCCCAATTCATCTCACCACAACCACCGCCCCCCAGCTTTCCCCCCTTGGTGTCCATACATTTGTTCTCTACATCTGTGTCTCTATTTCTGCCTTGCAAACTGGTTCATCTGTACCATTTTTCTAGATTCCCCATATATGTGTTAATATATAATATTTGTTTTTCTCTTTCTGACTTACTTCACTCTGTATGACAGTCTCTAGTTCCATCCATGTCTCTACAAATGACCCAATTTCATTCCTTTTCATGGCTGAGTAATATTCCATTGTATATATATGTACCACTTCTTCTTTAACCATTCATCCATCAATGGGCATTTAGGTTGCTTCCATGAACTGGCTATTGTAAATAGTGCTGCAGTGAACATTGGGGTGCATGTGTCTTTTTGAATTATGGTTTTCTCTGGGTATTTGTCTAGTAATGGGATTGCTGGGTCATATGGTAATTCTATTTTTCATTTTTTAAGGAACCTCCATACTGTTCTCCAGAGTGGCTGTATCAATTTACATTCCGACCAATGGTGCAAGAGGGTTCCCTTTTCTCCACACCCTCTCCAGCATTTGTTGTTTGTAGATTTTCTGATGATGCCCATTCTAACTGGTGTGAAGTGATACCCCATTGTAGTTTTGATTTGCATTTCTCTAATGATTAGTGATGTTGAGCAGCTTTTCATGTGCTTCTTGGCCATCTGTATGTCTTCTTTGGAGAAATGTCTATTTAGGTCTTCTGCCCATTTTTGGATTGGGTTGTTTGCTTTTTTGAATATTGAGCTGCATGAGCTGTTTATATATTTTGGAGATTAATCCTTTGTCTGTTGATTCATTTGCAAATATTTTCTCCCATATGATGGTTATCTTTTCGTCTTGTTTATAGTTTCCTTTGCTGTGCAAAAGCTTTTAAGTTTCATTAGGTCCCATTTGTTTATTTTTATTTCCATTACTCTAGGAGGTGGGTCAAAAAAGATCTTGCTGTGACTTATGTCAAAGAGTGTTCTTCCTATGTTTTCCTCTAAGAGTTTTATAGTATCCAGTCTTACATTTAGGTCTTTAATCCATTTTTGAGTTTATTTATTTATTTTTGTGGTACGTGGGCCTCTCACTATTGTGGCTTCTCCCATTGTGGAGCACAGGCTCCGGACGCACAGGCTCAGCGGCCATGGCTCACAGGCCCAGCCGCTCCGTGGCATGTGGGATCTTCCCAGACCGGGGCACAAACCCGTGCCCCTTGCATCGGCAGGCGGACTCTCAACCACTGCGCCAGCAGGGAAGCCCCAGTTTATTTTTTTGTATGGTGTTAGGGAGTGTTCTAATTTCATTCTTTTACCTGTAGCTGTCCAGTTTTCCCAGCACCACTTTTTGAAGAGACTTTCTTTTCAACATTGTATATCCTTGCCTCCTTTGTCATAGATTAGTTGACCATAGGTGCATGGGTTTATCGCTGGGCTTTCTATCCTATACCATCAATCTATATTTCTGTTTTTGTGTCACTACCATATTGTCTTGATTACTATAGCTTGTAGTATAGTCTGAAGTCAGGGAGTCTGATTCCTCTAGCTCTGTTTTTTGCCCTCAGGATTGCTTTGGCCATTCGGGGTCTTTTGTGTCTCCATACAAATTTTATGATTTTTTGTTCTAGTTCTGTAGAAAAAGCCATTGGTAATTTGATAGGGATTGAATTGAATCTGTAGATTGCTTTGGGTAGTATATTCATTTTCACAATATTGATTCTTCCAATCCAAGAACATGGTGTATCTCTCCATCTGTTTGTGTCATCTTTGATTTCTTTCATCAGTGTCTTATAGTTTTCTGAGAACAGGTCTTTTGCCTCCTTAGGTAGGTTTATTCCTAGGTATTTTATTCTTTGTTGAAACGGTGAATGAGATTGTTTCCTTAATTTCTCTTTCTGATCTTCCATTGTTAGCGTATAGGAATGCAAGAGATTTGTGTGTATTAATTTTGTATCCTGCAACTTTACCAAATTCATTGATTAGCTCTAGTAGCTTTCTGGTGACATCTTTAGGATTCTTTATGTATAGTATCATGTCATCTGCAAACAGTGACAGTTTTACTTCTTCTTTTCCAATTTGTATTCCTTTTATTTCTTTTTCTTCTCTGATCGCCATGGCTAGGACTTCCAAAACTATATGAATAATAATGGTGACATCCTTGTCATTGTTACTGATGACAGTAACAAGTAACAATGACAGTAACAAGACATCCTTGTCTTGTTACTGATCTTAGAGGAAGTGGTTTCAGTTTTTCACCATTGAGAATGGTGTTTGCCGTGGGTTTTTCATATATGGCCTTTGTTATGTTGAGGTAGGTTCCCTCTATACCCACTTTCTGGAGAGTTTTTATCGTAAATGTGTGTTGAATTTTGTCAAAAGCTTTTTCTGCATCTGTTGAGATGATCATATGGTTTTTCTTCTTCAATTTGTTAATATAGTGTATCACATTGATTAATTTGCATATATTGAAGAATGCTTGCATCCCTGTGAAAAATCCCACTTGATCATGGTGTATGATCCTTTTAACATGTTGTTGGATTCTGTTTGTTAGTATTTTATTGAGGATTTTTGCATCTATATTCATCAGTGATATTGGTCTGCAATTTTCTTTTTTTGTAGTATCTTTGTATGGTTTTGGTACCAGGGTGATGGTGGCCTCACAGAATGAGTTTGGGCGTGTTCCTTCCTCTGCAATTTTTTGGAAGAGTTTGAGAAGGATGGGTGTTATCTCTTCTCTAAATATTTGATAGATTTCACCTATGAAGCCATCTGGTCCTACACTTTTGTTTGTTGGAAGATTTTTAATCACAGTTTTGGTTTCATTACTTATGATTGGTATGTTCATATTTTCTATTTCTTCCTGGTTCGGTATTGCAAGGTTATACATTTCTAAGAATTTGTCTATTTCTTCCAGGCTGTCCATTTTATTGGCATAGAGTTGCTTGTAGTAGTCTCTTATGATGCTTATTTGTATTTCTGTGGTGTCCGTTGTAACTTCTCCTTTTTCATTTCTAATTTTATTGATTTGAGTCCTCTCTGTCTTTTTCTTGATGAGTCTGGCTAAAGGTTTATCAATTTTGTTTATCTTCTCAAAGAACTAGCTTTTAGTTCGATTGATCTTTGCTCTTGTTTTCTGTGTTTTTCTTGTGGTTTTGATGTGCATTTTCCTAATATCTAAGGATGGTGACATCGTTTCATGATGTCTTCTTTGGAGAAATGTCAGTTCAAATCCTTTGCCCATTTTTAGATCTGGGTATCTTTTTATAACTGTGTTATAAGAGGTCTTTATATACTCTAGACACAAGTCACTTATCAGATATATGATTTGCAAATATTTTCTTCTATTCTGTGGTTGTCTTTTCACTTTCTTGGTATTTGCAGCATGAAAACTTTAATTTTCATTAAGTTTAATTTATTATTTGCTTCTTCCTTTTGTCACTTGTGTTTTTTGTTGTCATATTTAAGAAACCATTGCCTAAACTGAGATCATGAAGATTTTATTCCTATGTTTTCTTCTAAGAGTTTGACAGTTTTAGCTCTTACATTTAGATCAAAAGTCCATTTTTAGTTAACTTGTGTGTATGGTGTAAGGAATTTTTGTGTATGGTGTAGTTTCATTTTTGGCATGTGACTGTCCAGTTGTCCTGACATCATTGTTGAAAAGAGTATTCTTTTCCCATTGAATTTGCTTGGAACTGTTGTCAAACATCAGTTATGGGTTTAGTCTGGATTCTCAATTCAACTCCATTTATCTATGTGTCTATCCTTATGCCAGTGTCTCTCTGTCTTGATTACTGCAGCATCACCCAACAATATATACTTTAAAATTATCACTCCCTCGATGTATGAAATGGTTTGAGGAGGGACAAAAGTGGAAACAATGAGAATGATTAATAGGTGATTACACTAGTTCTTATGGAGAAATCATGGTGACATGTATCCGTGTCATTGCAAGGAGATAAAAGTGGACAGATATATTTTGGAGGTAGGTCTTAGAGAAGGACTACATGTTGGAAATTAGAGAGAAAGAGATAACAGAAATGACTCCTGGGTCTTGATACCATGCATCAAGTAGGTGCATGGTAGAACCTTTATGGAAGTAGGAAAGATCAGAAAAGAGGCACATTTCTGGAGGATAATCTAGAATCTGGTTTTAAGATTATATTTATGAGATGTCTTTGAGGTAGCCAACTAGAGATGCCAATTATAGCCTTTGTTATAAAATTATTTCTGTTTCTTATATTAGCCAAGCTCAGGGTTGTTGTACCTAGAAAACTCTTAACCTAGACCTTAATTTGTTCCTTCTCATCATTCATATCTAGGTCTCAGATGTTCATCTACCTGGAAAGACTATCTCTGAGCCCTGCCTCTAATTCCCTTCAAATCCCTAACCCCATCCTAGTTTTACTCCATGATGTTACTTTGCTTCTTTTTTTATTTTTCTGGTGCACGGGTCTCTCACCACTGCAGCCTCCCTCACCGTGGAGCACAGGCTCCAGACGCGCAGGCCCAGTGGCCACGGCCCACGGGCCCAGCCACTCTGCGGCACATGGGATCCTCCCGGACCCCCCGTGTCGGCAGGCGGACTCCCAACCACTGCGCCACCAGGGAAGCCCTACTTTGCTTCTTTTGTCTCATTTAGGACTATGAGAAATTCTCTCTCTTTAAAATTGGTTTACTGTTTGCTCTCCTCAACTAGAATGTAAGTTCTATAAGAAAGGATTCCTTATCAGTTTTGTTCACTGCTATGTCCGTGGAGTGTTTACCTGGTGCTGCTACTATGAACTGCATTGTTTCCCTCCAAAATTATATGTATGTTGAAGCCCTAACTCCCAATGTGATAGTATTTGGAGATGGGGCAGTTGGGAAGTAACTAGGTTTAGATGAGATCATGAGGGTAGGGCCCTCATGATAAGATTAGTGTCTTATGAGAAGAGACACCAGAGAGCTTTCTCTCTCTGTCTCTCCCTGTCTCTCTATCTCTCTCCCATGTGAGGACACAGTGAGAAGGTTGCCATCTACAAGCCAGAAAGAGAGCCCTCATAAGGGAAGCAAAGCAATTAGCACCTCAATCTTGGACTTCCCAGCCCGCAGAACTGTGAAATATAAATTCCTGTTATTTAAGCCACCAAGCCTACAGTTGTTTATTATGGAAGCACAAACTGACTAATATACCTGGATTAAAGAAGATGCATTTTATATATATATATATATATGTAAAATAAATAAATGAATTCCAAAGCTCAGAAGATTGAAGGTTGGTATGGGAAAGAAATATAATTTGGTGAGTTTTCAACATTTAGATAGTATTTAAGCCTAAAAAAATGGATGATGTCAACTAAGGAGATAGAAAGAAGATTGTCCAAGACAAATTCCTAAAGGAGCCCATGAAGGAATAGGTAGAGAGCAGGAGAAAAATCAGCCAAGACTACAGTTTATTTCAAGAAAGAGAGGGTATCAATAGGGCCAAATGCTATTGAGAAGGCAAATAAATTACTGTCAGCTGAATCATTAATTCATCAGATATTTACCTAACACTTACTATACAGAAAGCTGGAGCTAGTGGATGGGGAACATGCACAAAATATAATGACAGTATGTGGTGGTTTATGACCTAAGTCATAGAAGTAAGGGTGAACTCAAAGAATACTTTGGATCCTGGGAGGAGAATGTAGAGAGAAGGACATTCATTCATTAGATCATACAACAAACAGTTTTTGAGTACTATTCCAGGAAAAAGAAACTGTATTAACACAGAAAAATAATCTTAGAATAGTCCAGACTTTTTCATTAGAATGAAGGACAGCATGCTGCTTCCAGAATTTTTGACTTGCAAATACTGTAATTCCCTTTATCTTGTCTCTACATGAAACAATGTATTTTCCTGAGCATAAAGAAAGAAAATGATTCATTGACATTGGAGGGGCTTCCCTGCTGGTGCAGTGGTTAAGAATCTGCCTGCCAATACAGGGGACACAGGTTTGAGCCCTGGTCTGGGAAGATCCCACATGCCACGGAGCAACTAAGCCTGTGCGCCACAACTACTGAGCCTACAATCTAGAGCCTGCAAGCCACAACTACTGAGCCCACGCACCACAACTACTGAAGCCTGCATGCCTAGAGCCTGTGCTCCACAGTAAGAGAAGCCACCACAATGAGAAGCCCTTGCACCTCAATGAAGAGTAGCCTCTGCTCACTGCAGCTAGAGAAAGCTCACGTGCATCAACGAAGACCCAATGCAACTAAAAATAAAAACTAAATAAAATGAATAAATTCATTGTCATTGGGGAACCCATTAATGTAGGACCTTTGCAGGAAAACTCAAAGAGGACTAAATTTAATGAAGTAATTTTGAAGTACCTAATATGTATCTAGCATTAAACTTAACCTTATAGTAATATGAAAGAAGTCATGGAAACTCTTATTACCAGCATCCAATTAGAGTAAAATTGAATGTTAAACAATGGCATAGGGGGCTTCCCTGGTGGTGCAGTGGTTGAGAGTCCGCCTGCCGATGCAGGGGATGCGGGTTCATGCCCCGGTCCGGGAGGATCCCACATGCCGCCGAGCGGCTGGGCCCGTGAGCCATGGCCGCTGAGCCTGTGCGTCCGGAGGCTGTGCTTCACAACGGGAGAGGCCACAACAGTGAGAGGCCCATGTACCGCAAAAAAAAACAAAAACAAAAAAACCAAACAAAAAAAACAATGGCATAGGGACCAGACACAGAGCACAATGAGCATGGATTAATTTAATCTCAAAATATATTTTCCTAAAAGTAAGTTAAGATATCGTCCAATGATATATATTCTGAATCATTAGAGCCTTCCTCCCCTCACCTTACTTATCCTCTACTAAAGATATAGTGATTTTTGTTCTGTTATGTGGGAAGAGAAAGATATGCATCCAGATATGCCATAACTTTATTTTTCACTAGGTAAAAAGAAACATATCTTGGAAAGAATATAACAGATTATCTGAAGCTGGAGGAGTTTTAACATTTACATTGAAAATGACCTCATTTTCCTCCAAGGGCAAAATCTGGCGATAAAAAGCTCTTCCCTGAGCTTTGCCCATGCCGCAAATGGGGGACTATCAGCTATAATGAGAGCTATGTGGCTAAGTCCCCACACAGTGTACTGAATACTTATCCCGACAAAGTGTCTGTAGACGTAACGAATGTAACAGCCACGTTAGAATTAGGCTGTAAAAAATATTGCAGTATGAATTATTTGTCAAGAAATAAGATACATTGTAATTTGCCAAGAAACAACTGTCTAATGTGTTTCCTTTTTAAAAAAAAAGAAAAAGTGTTTTCTTGCAAAATATTTGGAAAGTAAATTATCTATTACTATTGCTTGCTTGCTAATTGTCAGTAATAATCCCTTTCAATTACTATGGTGAAGTAGGGCAGCCAATTTTTAGTGCTTATGAAACTTGCAGTTTAGAGCCAGGCAGCATATCAGCAAGTTAGGTTTTAATATGACTGAGTAAATGGGCTTCCTTTCAGTCCTCTTAACCCGAAACATGGATGTAGATCAGCTGTAACATCTAAAAGCAATTATGCTTAGTTTTATTTATATTACTTTTGTAACTACTTGTAATGATGAGAATCCATTCTTCTTTAAATTTATTTTTTAATTAATAGATTTTATTATTTTAGAGCAGTTTTAGGTTTAGAGAAAAATTAAGCAGATAGTACAGAGTTCCCACATATCGCCTCCCTGCATTTACCAACCATTTTCATTTACCAAAACTCTCCTTTGAGTATTTAATATTCTTTAGTGCCTTAGAATTCTGAGACTGTCTTTGTATAGTTTTAGTAATGTGACCACGTTCCTACCATGTTTACCCTCATAATTCCCCTGCTGTTTCCAGTATCTCGTCCAACAATATTTCTTACACAGTTCAGCTCTCACAGCCACTGGAGAGCGTTAGATGGGCCATTTCAATGAGTGACACTTGCAGCAGTGAGTGTGGAGGATGTGTTGGAGGAGAAAGACTCTGGGAGAAGAAAAACCACAGTCCAGGTGGAGGTGATGAGGGATCAAACTTAAAGTAGAGGTAACGGATGAAAAGGAAGAGACAGATTGAGAGAGTTTGGGGGTAAAATCCATGTGACTTAACACTGAGTTAGCTGTGTGCATTGAAGGAAGAGTGGTAAGACCTCTGGGATTTTTGTTGTGAACTACTGGTGTGGCCATTAACAGAGATGTGGGGAAATTCAAGAAGATGAAGAGATTTAGGGAGCTTGGAAATACTGACTCGCCATATTTCAGGGAACTCCAAGTGAAGATGCTCACTGTGTGGTTGCAATAGGGGCACGTCCCAGAGGAAAGCTCTCAGGACACGTTTAAAGCTGTGTGTGGATCGTCAGTGTATAGTGAAAAACAGAGGCATGACGGTATGGGACAGGCCACGGAAGCTGTGGCACTTTAGAAAGAAAAGATCAGTTTATAATCCAAATCCATGGGTCTTGCTGGCATTTGGAGGCAGTAGAGGGATGGAAGCAGCTCTGGTATCAGAATTTGGCATTCTCATTCTAATCCCAGCTTTCCCGCCTAACTGAGTGAACTTAGGCAAGTCATTTCATATTTCTATATTTCTATCTGCCTATCTCTCTGTCACTTACTGAAAAGAGATAATAAAGTTTGCCTAATTTACTTCACAGGTCAGCAAAAGATACAATAAATTAGTAAGTGTGAAAAATGTTCTCAGAATTTAAATATAAGACCTTATCTTTGGGGTTGGAAGCACTTTGGCCATTCAAACTGGGAAGGAAGAGGACAAAGAGAAGGAGGAGGAGAAGCAAGGAAGGGAGCAGGGAAGATGTAGAAGGGTAAGAATTTACTAATCGGAGTGTTAAACAGCCAGCGGCTTTGTTAGTTTTCTGGATTTTTTTTAAATAACTGAATTTATTTAGCATTTACCATCGTGTCATATGCACTTTACACTGTCTAATGTGACCCCCTTTTTAAAAAAATATATTTGTTTAATTAATTAATTTATTTTTGGCTGCGTTTGGTCTTTGTTGCTGTGTGCAGGCTTTCTCTAGTTGCAGCCAGCGGGGGCCACTCTTCGTTGTGGTGCGTGGACTTCTCATTGCAGTGGCTTCTCTTGTTGAGGAGCACGGGCTCTAGACACGCGGACTTCAGTAGTTGTGGCATGTAGGCTCAGTAGTTGTGGCTCTTGGGCTGTAGAGCGCAGGCTCAGTAGTTGTGGCGCATGGTCTTCGTTGCTCCGCGGCATGTGGGCTCGAACCCATGTCCCCTGCATTGGCAGGCGGACTCTTAACCACGGCACCACAAGGGAAGCCCGGCTTCGTTAGTTTTAATCCTTCATTCTGTCAAGAACTGTTATGGGTTGAATTGTGTCTCTCCCCAAAAGATATGTGAAGTCCTAACCCCAAGTATTCCAGAAGGTGACCTTATTTAGAAGTAGAGTGGTTGTAGGTATAATTAGTTGAGATGAGGTCATTCTGGAGAAAGATACGCCCTGAATCTAATATGGCTGGTGTCCTTATAAGATGCTGGCCATGTGAAGACAGAGACATAGGGAGAATGCCATGTGAAGATGGAAGCAGAGACTGGGGTTATGCAGCTGCAAACCAAGGAATGGCTGAGCAAACCGCCAGGAGCCAGGGAGAGGCAAGGAAGGATTTCCCCTGCAAGGTGTCAGAGGAAGCGTGGCTCTGCCCACATCTTTTTTTTTTTTTTTTTTTTTTGCGGTATGCGAGCCTCTCACTGTTGTGGCCTCTCCCGTTGCGGAGCAACAGGCTCCGGACGCGCAGGCTCAGCGGCCATGGCTCACGGGCACAGCCGCTCAGCGGCATGTGGGATCTTCCCATACCGGGGCACGAACCCATGTCCCCTGCATCGGCAGGCGGACTCTCAACCACTGCGCCACCAGGGAAGTCCTGCCCACATCTTGATTCAGACTTCTGGCTTCCAGAACTGGGAGGCAATAAATTTGTGTTGTTTTAAGCCTCCCAGTTTGTGACACTTTGTTACAGCAGCCTTAGGAAACTAATATTGAATTAATCCCTTTCTGTTTAGAAAGTCTTTAATAGAGCTCATGGATTCTGTTCCAAAGCAGATGAATAAAATAAACACAGTAACAGGGTAAGTTATATTCAGGGGGAAAAAAGTAATTTTATTTTTCAGTTGCATAGAGACATTGCACATGCAAGTAAGTATACAGTCACTCTTTCCAGCATAAGAAGTTATTTATTCCAGGCATTAAAGCATGGAGTTGGCTGATTGGACAGTCTGATCAGCCCCAATCTGATAGATCATCAGAGATTAAACAAGTGGCCCAAATATCTTTCCAGAATCCAGAGATGTGAGATTATTATGTCCTGGGTGTCATTTCTGCCTATGTAAGCCTTGAAATTGCATTGATTAATCATTAGGTGGGCCTGCTTCCTACCACTGTTGGAATAGGATGGAAAGGACACCACGAATTCATGTCAGGTACTCAGCATCTTTTTCCTTCATGGATTACCTCCCCCTCTCCCTTGCTGACATCAAATGGCCTCACTTATCTCAGGGCTAGGTGTGTGGCCCTTGCAAGTTCTTGTCTCTAGCTCAGCCAGTCTAAATGGCTTGCAAATGTTATATGGCTAACGAGGTAGAATATTTGTCTCCTGAGTTGTGAACACTGGAGGCCAGTGCTTCAGGCAGCTGTTGTACTCTCACATGGAGCAAGCCTGCTGGAGAATGAAACCACTACAGAGGAAAGCAGGGCCAAGTGATGGAGAGAGACAAAGACACAAGACATCATTGGAACCAGTAACTTCAGTTATGCCTTGAAGCCATACCATCCACCTGGATTTTCCAGTTTGTAAACCTGTGAATCATTCCCTGCTCCCTTTCTCCCTTTGCCTAGTTTGACATGAGTTTTATGATTATATAACCTGGATTTCAGTTTTCTCATCTATAAATTAAGGGGATTATCCTTGAACGTCTACCATCACCGTGAGAAGAGCATGCCCTGGCTGAACTGTCTGGTATAAGAAGGACAAGAAGCATGTGAAGCAAGGTCACCCTAACTCGCCCACAGACCAGTGGCCTAAAGCAGAGCCACAAGCCAAGCCCAGCCTAGATCGGCCAAATCTAGTCAACCTGCCAATGCATATGCAAAAATACATTGGCTTTTTTAATGCAATTAATGCATTCAATTTTTTTAATGCAATCCATTTTAATAACAAATTAAGAGGATTTTTTAAGACAGTTAATTTTACATATGCTCATGTCTAAGAATGGAACATTAATAGGTAATTGCTTTCCCATCATATCTCCACAAATTCAACTTCCTTGTCAGCATCTCTGGCCTTAAGTCTAAAAGCATTACCATTTTTATTTTCAAATGTCTCTCATCTTCTCTAGGAAAAAACAAAAGCTGCATTTATTAGGCACCAATGGAAATAAAATAGGTGAAAATATCAGGGGAACCCCTTGAATTTTAGAGCTAGAAAGTAACTCGGAGATTATTGGGTTGGCCCAAAACTTCATTCGGGTTTTTCTATAGCATCTTATGGAAAAACCCAAAGGAACTTTTGGGCCAACACAATAGTTCAATTTCCTCCTTTTACAGATGAGAATCCTGAGATCTAGAGAGCTCTCATGACCTATCAAAGATCTCTCAGCTAGTTAATGTCAGATGGGACTAGAACCCTATGCTTTTTTTTTTTTTTTTTTTTTTTTTTTTTTTT
>NW_020837984.1:4212376-4300794 GCF_003676395.1 Aethalodelphis obliquidens | reverse complement strand
GCTGTTGTGGCCTCTCCCGTTGCGGAGCACAGGCTCCGGACGCGCAGGCTCAGCAGCCATGGCTCACGGGCTCAGCCGCTCCGTGGCATGTGGGATCTTCCCGGACCGGGTCACGAACCCGTGTCCCCTGCATTGGCAGGCGGACTCTCAACCACTGCGCCACCAGGGAAGCCCCCCTATGCTTTTTAATTCTTACCTCATCACTCCTTCTGTTATGACAAACCTCTTCTGGTGTTTACCACGTTTGGAAGGATTCAGAGCTAATACTCCCTTCTGATCTCACTCTTTCTAGTTTTTTTAAGTGTATTTGGGACTTGCAAAAGCTGTGAGCTTGAATATCATAGTTTCTTCTTGTCCAAAAAATGAAGAACAAATAGACACAGCCAGTAAGCCTGATGCTTTGTTATTAGCCTGTTTTATGTTGTATACATTTCCTATTCCAGAAGGGTACGATGCTTCTGCCATTCAAAAAAAAAAAAAAGATTTAAGTCACCGCTCCATCTCTGTCTTTTATGACAGCAATTTTTTAAAGGTTGAGCAGAGTCACCCCCACACCTGTTTCTTTTAAACTGAAAGGGGACCCGCTGCACTCTGCAGGGAAATCACAAAGACAACCGGAGATCTTGTCAATTTACATCCAAGCTTGGCTGGAGAAAAGTGGATAGCTGATGTGAGGAGATAAGGGAATAAGTACATTTACCTGAAGATGAGCCTGGCCTAGCTGAAGAGACCAGAGATAATGAGGAAGGCTTCCTTTGGTTTGGTGGGGAAATCCATGATTCTGTAACATCAATCAAGACAGTTTTATCTGATTGCTAAGTTTCAGGAAAACCAGTGAACATTTTAAATAACTATACAGAAAGAGAAGAAAAGAGATAGGGGAAGGCACAATCATTCTCTGTTATATAAAGTTAGAAACTAAAGCCCTAAATGGTATAGAATTAATATTAAATTTCAATGTTATCACAATGAAGTAGTAAATTTAGGTTAATTTTATAAGAACAAAGGATCCCCTTGTAGATTTCCAGGCCTCACCTGTAAGGGATTTTGACCCTGGTTCAATGCACATAGAAGAGAAACAGTGCATTGGCTTGCAAGGTCTAGGATAACAAAGTGAACTTCTTTAAAACTGAACGTTTTTTAAAAGTCTCATTGAGAATAATCACATCATGCATTCTTATCACACATCATATATTCTTCTAGATGTTCAATAAATGTGGATTAAGGGTTTCCCTGGTGGCACAGTGGTTGAGAGTCCACCTGCCGATGCAGGGGACACGGGTTCGTGCTCCGGTCCGGGAGGATCCCACATGCTGCGGAGTGGCTGGGCCCGTGAGCCATGGCCGCTGGGCCTGCGCGTCCAGAGCCTGTGCTCTGCAACGGGAGAGGCCACAACAGTGAGAGGCCCGCGTACCACAAAAAAAAAATGTGGGTTAAAATCATTTGCCTTATACTTATTAACTTGTATCATTTTACCTCCTCATTTACCTGTAGACTATAGCTGTAAGTATACAAGCTTATTCTTGTGCAATAGGCAGCAACCAGGGGCATAATCTGAATGTTGAAAGAACCTCTTCATCCCTTTCCCAAATACACAAACACACACTAGTATGCATGCTTTGTGCAAAAAGTCCATAGTAACTTGGCTTTAATGACTCACTCCTGGGCAGGAAATAATCTGCCTGATTAACCCATTATTGTTGCCAACTAGGGAACAATTCGATTTTAGAGCTTGTGGGAAAAGTTGGAAACATAGTGTCAGTTAGGATCATGGTACAGGTATCATGATGCTTGGAATTAATGGGGAGGTTCATAGAGAAAAGAGAGCAATGCTGAATGTCAGATTATACAAGCAACAAAAAGGAACCACCTCCTTCCCAATTAATTTCACTTCCATATTTTAAAAATTCAATGATGTGGAAATGATACGCCACAGTATTAATCATCTCTATATTTAAGGTCTGAACTCTATGATTAAGAATATAAAACATGCACATCTAAAATATTAAAATATACAAACAATGGATGGCAATGACTAATGACTAGTCCTGGCATTAGAGACCATAAATGTTTGGAGATTAATGATATTACTTCAAGGTGGGTGTGGAGAGTGGAGTTCAAATAAGGCTTCGGTACAAGATGAGTCTTGAGCCAGAGCTTCAAATATGGTAGGATGCAAGTAGAGAGGGATGGGAAGAAATTCTACATGAGAGAAAAGATAAAAGCAAAGTGTGGAGGTGAGGAAATGTTGGAAGCTTGTGCAGAGGGCAGGGAGGAGACCAGCACTGACACCAGGAGGAAGATTCTCGAAAAGGTACATATGACAAAGAGGCCAGAATGATAAGCTGTGAGCTTATTTTCCATGTAGAATATGGGGAAGCTATTTTAAAAGAAAAATATCTGATTCATTTTAGTCAAGTTGACTTGCTTCTAATTACCTAGGCGAGGCCCCTTTCCCCAGAGGACGTTCTGTAAAATGTCTGTACTCTGAGAAGTCTCCCAGCTGTTGATGGCATTTAGAGAACCACTGACCAGATATCCATTTGGACACGGAAAGGAACCCAGAGTCAGATTTGGAGTTTGGAGGACACATAGGCCCCTTCCAACGATACCATTTTATTTAATTTCTCGTAACCTGATCTTTTAAAACATCTCTCCTTGTAGCAACAGTTTATATTTCTAAATACAGAGAAAAAAACTTGCCTATGCCTTTCTGAACCACCGATCACCAAGTCCTTTTTCTCCCATTTTGCATCAGCAGGGGGACCTCCCTGCTCTTCTGTTCTTGCCTATTTTGTAATGTGATTGAGGAAGCAGTAGGTCAATTCCAGATTCTCTCAGAAATGCTGGGGATTTCTCCCTTTAGGGGGTCTGATTCCGCAAGCACTTCCTGTATGGGCATTTACCTGTTTTTTCACATTTTCATTCCCTATTGAATCTTCCCTGGGAACAATAAAGCGCTACCCCTCCACCCTTAGCTTCCAATCTCCCTCTCACCCTCTTTCATAGTCACAAAAGGAAAAAATAGTTCTTTTTTTTCCCTTCTAGCCAGTGCCTGTGGGCTAAATTTTACAGAATTTATATAATTTTGAGGAATAGGAACCTGTTCTTAATACTAAAGCTTCTCTTGAAAATACAAAGGTGAACAGAAATTCTCACAGTCAATGCTTCATGAAGGGATGGTGGCATCTTAAGAAAATAATCTGCTAAATTAATAAACCTCATAAATTACAGAATCCCTGAATACCAACTGCTGAAATACAATCACTCTCTGACCTGAACCTATTAAATGAAGAAGTCTGCTGTGCATAATTTACAGCAGTGCCGTGAATGAAAAATAGCTCCTTACAAGGGAGATAAAATACAAAAACGGTCTTGCTGTAGAAACAGAATTACTGGTTATTTCAGTTCTTATTTATTCTAATATTGGTTTATGGGTTGTCCAGTAATTTTTATCTTTATCGTTGTTTTGTTCTCAATTGCTCAATAATCCATGATCGAGACAGCATTACATTTTGCTGGTTGGATGGCAGGAGAGATGTTAAAAAGGCAATATTCATCATGTTATATTGTACATATGCAGAATGTTTCCTTAAAGTTATAAAATATAACATTGCATACAGATACCTATCTATTGGTAATACTGTTACCAATCTCATTAGTCATCTTGTCTAAAGAATCAAAACATTTTGAAGGTATTAAATCAATGGTTCTCAACTGGGAGCAGTTTTGTCATCTGGGACATTTGGCAATGCCTGGAGACACTTATATTTTGTGAAGGCGTTTTCTATTGTTGCATCTGGAGTGGGGGGGTGCTATACATCCTATAATGCACATCCATCTGAATAAAGAATTACTCAGCCCAATATCAATAGTACTGCTATTGAGAAGCCTTGATTAGGGATAAAAATCCACATTTCTAGGTATGTGAAGGGAAAGGGATCTTTCAAGAACAACTTCTTGCCAATTTTTTTTTTTTTTTTTTTTTTTTTTACAGAATATTCAATCCCAAACATGCTATTCCAGATCAGCCAAAATGAATTTAGCACGTACTTCCCTAAGCTCCCTCTGGAATTCTGAGTAAAAGACTTAGCAGCAGCCATCCTTGTTTGTTCAAAGACTGCGTAAGGGACTTTCTTTCAGGAAAATTTTACCCAAACCATGAAAAAAAGCTGTTAGAATGTTGGTTGCAGCATATCTCATATGAGGAATATTTTGGAACCAGATAGGCTGAAAGAAATACAGAGAAAGAAAAATCCTCTGTCCTGCCCCTCAAGTTGATTCTATTAATGAAATCATATTTAAAATCTCTGTCTCTATTATTTTGAGACTTTGAGGGTGAACAATTGCTGGGATTGATTGGTCGAAAGACAAAAATGAAAAGAGACATGCATTTAGGGCACTCTGATATTTGTTTTGCTAGGTCAAATTGTAAAAGTCAAGACAAATATGCAGAACTTAATTTTTTTTCTAGATCTAAAGTCAGTTTAGTTCTGGAGCTCCTCCACTAAACACACACACACACACACACACACACACACACACACACACTCACTATTTCTACTGATGGTGGAAAATTCTTAATCTTCCCACTTCAAGATCATTCTGTCTCTCTAATTTATAAACATATGTTCCTCTAGTAAAGTTTAAGATTCAAACTCAGTCCATTCAAGTTTCTCCCACTCTTCTGTCCTTCTCCTGGGAAGCTGTAAGTTCTCTGGGATCTGAAATGGTTGTAAGAGCAAAGGTTGAAAAAGCTGTAAGTATCTATCCCACCTCAGAACCAGACCCACTGGGCTCTGGCACAAACAAGGCCCCAGGCAGAGGACATGTGAGGGTTCCTGTCCTGGTACCTCTTTAGCAAACCTGTCTTGTGCTTCTGCTTCTCCTGTTTTGACTTTGCTTCTGGTTCCAGGGAATGATCATTCTCCTTGTTGTAACCAACACCCGAATTTGTTACCACAATTCCCGCATGAATTCTGAGTTTCCCTCTGGTACACTTGTTCCTCATCCTCTCTCTTGTTTTCGTGGGCACCTAAGCGTGGGTTCTTACTCTACATTCCTTTTCTCTAAAAGGCATGGAGTCCTGCATCTGAATTCTAGTCTGTAAAAGGAAGCCTGTTGCCTGCTGGTAAAAGACCTGATGTGCCTGAACAGTAGTTAGGGGAGAGAAGGGATGTCAAGGAAGACTGACAAATTCTAACATCTCCCTTTTCCCTGATGCTGGAGTTTGCCACGGTTTCTCAGTTCAAGCTCTTAGCATTTTTGGTTCATGGTTGCCAGTAAAATCCTGTTCCTGGCAATGAACTTTTCAGTTTTAAACTTGAAAACCTAAAGATGAATTCATGGCAATAACAACAGTCCTGATAAATATACTGGAAGTCTGAAGTGGAAATAGCTTAAATGACTTATTATGAAAGAAGAAGACTTATTTCTTCATAAAACCACCAAAAGTTCTAGTCACTAACTATAAGCAACTGCAGGGTCTAAATGTTGCTTTATCCATTCTATCCTAAACATTGCACATTCTTTTATACTCTCAACAATCACTTAATATATTGTACAAGCTACTAGGACATTTAATGTATGTATTAGATTATTTTAATGTTTAATTTTTCAAAATTTAAAATTGCTTTAAAGAATTTTGAAACTTTATTTTATCATTGACCCAATCGTGATGAGTAATTTAAAATCCATTTTTTTAGTTGATTTATTTGTTAGGTATGTGTGTGTGTTTTACAATATATGTCCAAAGTATTAGGAACTTGAACAAATTAAACCGTATTAGCAAACACATTTAAAAATTTTTTAATCTAGTTTGCAAAGATGCTTGCCTGGTGAGGGCACAGTCATTGTTAAAATACAGAGCTTTTTAAGAAAATCCAATGTCATGGCTGTTGGACGTTAGGAGAGGCTGCAAACAGATCAGGCCTGAATTCATCTTACCAGGAATGAGGTACCATTGGAACAGATGTCAGAACAGGGAGCTCAGACCATTAGCCGCCTGCCTTAGATAAAATCTGCTGCCATTTCCCCACGCACACCTGTAAATGCATGTATGAAAGGCATTTTGAAAAGAGAAGTGAATGGCCACTGGGAAGTAGCCTTCTTCCAATACTAGGATTGATATTTTCGGCGATTTCGCCTTTCCTTCTACCTGTCTCCCATTGTCAGTGGAAGAGTTTCTTTAACTACTTGAAGATCTTGTCTCTGACCCTCTTTTAGGGCACCTTTTTCTTTTTGTGTTCTCAGTCAGTGTCAGTGAACCTCTCTGATTTCCCTTTTATTTCACACAAGCGTCAGTGTATTCACCTTGAATGTTCTAAAATTCACTGATCTCTTCTCCCTTCTATCAACCTCTGTGGAAATCTCCAAAAGTGACTTCCATGGGCTCAAAGGGTCATGCTTTTCTCTGAACTCAACTTTTAATTTAATCAGTTCCTATTTAATTGAAGGATAAAATGCAACCTCAAGATAATTTTTTTTTTTTTTTTTTTTTTTTTTTTGCCGTACGCGGGCCTCTCACCGCCGCGGCCCCTCCCGTTGCGGAGCACAGGCTCTGGACGCGCAGGCTCAGCGGCCATGGCTCACGGGCCCAGCCGCTCCGCCGCACGTGGGATCCTTCCGGACCGGGGCACGGACCTGTGTCCCCTCCATCGGCAGGCGGACCCTCAACCACTGCGCCACCAGGGAAGCCCTTCAAGATAATTTTTAAAAAGACATCTTATCCAAACACCGATCTAAACCCTGAGGTCCTGGCTCTCCTCCCATCTGGGCCAGTCCTCCTTCCATGGAATTCTGCTGCTTCCCTGAAGAAGGAAGCTGTAATCCTGTATTCACGTTCACTAAGGCAAACATATAGCAACAGAAATGCAGTCCCATCATTGTGATGAGTGTGACCCGCTTACAGTGGGGACCTTCTAACTTGTTTTCCAGACAAGGGAAATCATATCTCACAACTGGTTGTGGACAAATATAAAAAATGGTATTTCAATTTTTAGATTTCCTTTTTTTGTTTAGCCCATTCTTAAGTCTCTGACTTACTAAGGGAACAAAGGTGGTACAGATATTTCCCCAACAGCTCCTAATAAGAACTAGAATGGATTTGTTTTAACTCCTTTTCACCAGGATCAAAAAGGTAGGTTGGAGAATAAAGGAGATGGATGTCCTGTATCTAGGCTCCACTTTTGTTTACATAGTAGGACTTGGTATTTCTCACAGGCAGGGAAAGTGGTTTATTCTGTTGCTTAAACACAATGAGAGAATGTATTATCCAAAAATAACACCACCACAGCCCAATCAGCTCTTCATATCTGAAATGATAACATGATACGTTTATTCTCTTTAATTATTAAAGAATTATTCACTTATGAAATACCCTTAGTGGGAGATCATATTTAGCTCTGACACTTTTTACACCTTGGGCATATGATAAGCAAGTATTAAGTTGGGGGTGGTCAG
This sequence comes from Aethalodelphis obliquidens, assembly GCF_003676395.1. Lineage (NCBI taxonomy): Eukaryota > Metazoa > Chordata > Mammalia > Artiodactyla > Delphinidae > Aethalodelphis > Aethalodelphis obliquidens. The sequence continues at coordinate 4,293,333 of NW_020837984.1, read as the reverse complement.
CAGACGACAGATCTAAAGTTATATAAATTTTTATCTATGTAGTATAGACAATGGGGGGGCTGCAAAATTATCAAATGCACACGCATGCATTTTTAGATGGGGAAACTGAGACTCACAGAGCGTTGATCAAATACAGATCCAGGCTGAACACCACAGGCTCTGATTCCCAGGGCAATGATGGAGCCACTATGCCATGGTGAGGTGGACACGGGACCTCAGACATGGCACAGGAATGTGAATGCCTGTGAGGATCTCCACATTCTGTTGAAAATATTTAAGAATTTTCTTGTGCCCACTGAGGAGTAGGTGGAGAAAGAGAGAAGATCCAATACAGAATTTTAAGGTTGAATAATACCTGAGGGATCAACTTGTCTCAGTCTTTCAATTTCAGCATGAGGTAACTGACACCTAAGATAATTACTGGTAGATCCAAGGCTAAAACCCAAGTCACCTGATTCCCAATCCAGTTCTCTTGCCACTTTATCATGCTTCTGCAAGGACTAGAAAATAAGAGTGGTTGCCCGACCTTCACAGAGAGAAAGAGCAGAATGCAAAATTAGAAAGGGAGGGTTATGTGATGAGCAGACCCCAGGCAGGATTTCTGTTCTGGAACATGGTGAGGTAGAGTGATGTGAGACAACAGGATGTAAGGAGCTGGCATTGCTAGCATTGTCATTGTCAAAATGTGATCCCCAGACTAGCATTACCTGAGAACTTATTAAAAATGCAAATTCTTGACCTGACCTGGATCTATTGAATGAGAAATCCCACCAAGCTATATTTTAACATGTCTATCAGGTAATTGTGATGCACCTTAAAGTGTGAGAACCAATGTTGTAGAAAGGTCTTTATGAAGCTCCTCTGGACCCAATTCTCAGGACACAGAATCTTCCGAATAGGAAAAAGCTTTCTATATCAGGCACATCTTTGTTCTGTCTGATCTCTTCTAACTATAAAGATTGACCTGATTATTTTCATAAAACAGCCACAGACTCTTAACATGGGCAACATGTTCATTTAATTCTCTCTCATTTCTTTTCAAGCTCTAAAATTCTTATTTCTCTTATAATTACTTCTCACCATATCATTTTGTGCTATCTATTTATTTAGGGATTTTTGCCCCCTGTGGTTTCCATGCATCTATATAGTTCGGGATGGCAACGTAAGGCATGCTACAATTATTTGGACTCACCATATCATAGAAAGCATATTTAACTGAAAAATACTTTTAAAGGATAAATCAGAGTTGTCTTGTTCTTTTAGGTCAACTCCACATTTGTAAACTTTGCCATTTAATTGACTCTTGAAGTTGGTGCAATCATGTTCTACTGTAGATATATTTAGCTCTGATTTTTGCTAGCCTAATGATTTTCCAACACTTTTATTTACTAAGCAAAAAGAAACGAGAAGACTAGTCAATAAAATAGGCAAATAACGTAGCTGACGAAGGGGAAACAGCTCAAGAAAAATGGGTGCAAGAAGCCCTCAAGTGAACAATGAAGAAACAGCATCATGCTGTGGGTTCAATGGATTTGGGTTCGAGCCCCTGCTCTGCCCCCTCACAGAGACAGTCACCTGGAGCATATCACTTCTCCTCTTAGGCCTCTATTTTCTTATCTGGAAACAGGAATATGAATACCCACCTACTGGGTTGTTTTTTTTTTTTTTTTTTGGTAACAACCAAATGAATTAATTTATGTACAGTACGTATTAATGATGTCGATTTATTTCCCCTCTTCTTAATTTTCTGTTCTGCTAACTTTGCCTTTACAATATGCTGTTTTGTGTTGTTAAGTGGCTCTCAACTGTCTTATTAACTCACTGAGGGCAGAGAAGGTGTCTGAGCTTTATTCATAATTCGTTTAGCCCTTTACATAACACTGTCAACATCTAACTGTATGTAGTAGGTCTCCAACTACTGAGAGACATCCAGTGTGCTATGGCAATGGTATAGAAAAGTGCTACCAACATTTGTCTGCCAACATTTATCATTCCTGCTATAAAGGCTCCTGCCCCCTCTGGGGTCCCTGCTGTCTGGCTTTCTGAAGCAGACAGACAGCTGTCATAGGGTTTAGCCACATCATAAGATCAAGAAGGGTTTTTTCTCTAAATAGAAATAAAAATTTTGTCTGATGCACTTGTTACACTCTACAGTGGTTCACAAAGTGAAATCTCTGGAGGTCCAGCATTAGCATGACCTGGGAACAAGTTAGAAAGGTTAATTCTCAGACCCCACCCCAACCTAAATCAGAAATCTGTGTTTTCACAAGCCCTCCAGGTGATACTGATGCATATTAAATTTTGAGACCACTGGGCTAAAACAATGCCTTTATTTCTCCTTCCTAGTTACCAGGGGTCCTGGCTAGCATCCATGATATTTTTATGTCAAGGGTAGATATGATGGGATAGCAATGCATACAGTATGTCAATCAGTAATAGTTATGTAATGAAAATAGAACATGAAATTTCTCAAAGTGTGTTTAATGGATCAGTAATTCATAGGCTATTAATAAGTACTGTGTTTGAAAAAGAAAAGAAATTACTTAGGCAAGTAAGGTTAGTGTAATTAAGTAAGATTTCTTCCCTGAGAATTTCTCATTCTTTTAATATGCGCAAAAACATTCTGAACCTCCAAAATTTCCCCAAACTTATTTGAAACCACTTTTCTCTTCAAATAAAAAAAAAAATATCTCTTTGCTGATATAAAGACCTCTTTTGTGGCTGTATTTTGTTATAACTTGTCATTAAGAAGTGCTTGATGTTATGCTATTTTTACTTGGAGACTTTCAGAAGTATTAGTCCGGTAGTTCTCAATCAGGTTCTCATACCACTCACTCCACCACAAGAGGTTAACTGGCAATGTCTGGGGACATTTTTGCTTGTCACAGGTGGCATGGGGGGTTGTTTGCTACTGGCAACTAGTGAGTAGAGGCCAGAGATGTTGCTAAGTATCCTGCAATACAAGAACAGCCCCCTACAACAAAGAATTATCCAGCCCCAAATGTCCATAGTGTCAAGGTTGAGAAACTCGGGCACTTAGTGAGCTGCTTCTGTGTACACACACATCGGGCTACATGACAGGCTCGTCTTCTTCATCCTAAGAGTTCCAGTTCTTACTACACTGCCTGACACAAAAGAGATACCCAATAAGAGCTTACTGAATGAATGAATGAATTAAAAAATGAATGGTTGAGGGAAACTTGACTATCATCGGTGAAATGACAGCAAACCTTGTAAGGCAATATAAAATCCATATTATTTAACACAGCAAGTGAAATCCAAGTCTGGGGGAGCTTTGAGGAGGAGGGAAGGTTGCAAATAATCTTAAATGATCAGAGCAGATGTGGGAGAGCAGAGAATGAGAGTCGGCCAGAGAACAGGCGCAAGCCAGGTGCCCTGACACACCTCGTAGGTCAATGCCACACGGCTTTACTTACAGGATTCTACCTACAGTTCTACTCCATTCCTTTGATCTTTTGTGCCATCACAGACAAGAAGAAAGTGGCAGAGATTACCGAACAATGGCCTAGAAGCCACAGGGTTTTGTTTACCACCTCAGGGCTCTGTTTGTCTTTTGATTCTTTTAGGAGCTTTGTTTTTAACTGTTTTTAATTATCTAAGCAACATATTATGTATCATATGTATGTATGTGAATTTTTTAAAAATTTCAAATGAAGCTTAAAGCCCCCCTTGACCTCCATCCAATCCACTCTCCAGTGTTTGACACCATGTTTGTTTGTTTAATTGACTTTGAATGCCTTTTGGGGGACACTCTCCAGCTCACCACAGTCGCCACCTACTGCTTCACCCCCCAACCCCACTGCAATCTATATGCCACCCCGCTGGCCCTGAGGTCACTTGCTATATAAGAGGAAAAGCACTGTATTTGGAGTCCTAAGATCACCCTTATTTGAACGAACCTTATTTCTAGGACCTGTGCTCCCTACTTGACAAAATTGCTATGAGGATTAAAGCAAATAACACCAGTGAAACTACCTGGCAAGCCATACTTTCCTGAGCAGGAGATGCCCCGAGCAAGGGAGCGTTTATCTCAAAGAAGCCTATCAAGGAGCAAAACCTCTCCCAGGCCCATGGTCTATCTGTGAAAATCAAACAAAGCTTGAATTCAGTAATATGATAAACTCCACTATAAGCAATAATACACGTGAAGCACTTAGACATTCCCAAAACAAACGCAGTTCGTAATTTTAGTGTCATTAATGATACTTTAATAGTAACAATAAATCCCTGCTTATTTTTACATAAAAATATGTTGTTACTTTCTATTAAGTAAAATTGATACCACGGGAAGATGAGTCATGTTTGTCCTACAGCTTCAGATACTTCCTGACACACTGGAAAACATTAAACAAATGTGAGATGTTATGATTACCAGTTTTTCAAGACCTAGCTAAACAGCTCTTTCATAAAACCTTCTGTGACCACACCAACTGAACTCCTCTGAATTCCAGTAGTGGTTATTTCTCTCTAGTTTTCTTGGGCATTATGTGTACACATGGCCTTGTATTGCTTCTACTGTTGTGACACTGTTATTTAAATATTTTGGAATAGAGATGCTAGTGTTTAATTGTTCGTGTGTTTATCTCATCTCTCCTCAACGGGATAATGGGCTTCTTTATGTCAGAGGCCATGTTCTCCGTCCCGCTTTGCAACATGCCACACACACAGTAGGCACCCAGTAAGTGTCTCTAATTTCATTTGAAGAGAGTGTTCGATCCTAGAAGTGCCACAAGAACGTGTCTCTTAAAGCTCCTCATCTGTAACCTTGTCCCTTCTGATTTGTAACCAGAGAAGAGCTTTGAAGTGAGGTGACAGTATGTTTCTCTCTTCTGTGTTCCTTGGTAGGAAAGTCCTTGTTTTCCACCGTGGCAAAGTGAGATGATTTGAAACTCTCTAATGCAAAAGCCAGCATATGCTGTTCTTTGTATTGAAGGTCATCTGCTAGAATCTAAAAGTATGCGTTGGCAGTAGTTATTTAAGTAGAATATTTCTAATCTTCAAAGGGATAGTTCTGTGTTTAAAATTAATTTTCTTATTTGTCTACGGTTGCAACTTAAAAAACGCTTTTCCTTAGATGCACTATAAAATGTTAATAGCTACATATAGAGTGACTTTACAACTGTAGTGTCATTTTTCTCAGCTTGATCAGCTCTTTTGAATGGCATCATTATGATCGAAGTTGTTTTACAGTAATAAAATATGAATAGTTTCCATAAAAAAGTAGGCAACATTACAATTAAACAGTATCTGGCATTTTAGCACGTGATAACTACTCACAACGCTTTCGTCAGATAAGCAAATCTACAATATAAACACAATCACAAGAATGACCTAAACAAGTCTTTGAAGCACAAAAAGGAATATAATCCGGGCGGTGTGATGCCACAAGTTTGGGGGAAAGCAGAATATTCAACACACCTGGGTTCTTTCAAAGACATTGTGAAGTTTTTTTTTTTACCATTGTATTTATATAGTACCCTTCATCTAGTTTTATCTCTGCAAGAAACAAGCACATTTTAAAATGAGGACAACATGCTGAATGTGTCAATAAAACCTGGGTCTTAATACTTTGTTTGATAAGGTGTACTGCAAAAATTAGCATATTCATATTTGTAGGGTTTTTACTCAATTATATTTCCAGGCTATTGGAAAACATAAGAACTAGGATATATAAAATAACTCTATAAATCTTTACACCTTGTACTGATCCGAATGCAATAAAGTCTCCTTGATCCAGGCACTGATTTTCAGGTTTCTGTTCCTTTTCTTTCTTTCTTTCTTTTCTTTTTTTTTTTTTTTTGCGGTACGTAGGCCTCTCACTGCTGTGGCCTCCTCCGGGGCGGAGCACAGGCTCCGGACGCGCAGACTCAGCGGCCATGGGTCACGGGCTCAGCCGCTCTGCAGCATGCGGGATCCTCCCAGACCGGGGCAAGAACCCATGTCCCCTGCATCGGCAGGCGGACTCCCAACCACCGCGTGACCAGGGAAGCCCTGTTCCTTTTTCTGAAGATTGACTTACTTCTGGTTCTTATATATACTCATTGTTACCACCGTTCGAGGGGTGGCAGGTAAGAGAAATTTTTTTTTTAAACATCTTTATTGGAGTATAATTGCTTTACAATGGTGTGTTAGTTTCTGCTTTATAACAAAGCGAATCAGTTATACATAGACATATGTCCCCATATCTCTTCCCTCTTGCGTCTCCCTCCCTCCCACGGTAAGAGAAATTTCATGAATTTCTAGTCAATCAATGTTGCTACTGGTTTGAGCTTCTGAAACAGGTTTGAAGGAGGTAAAAATGGTGGACTCTTTCTTTGGGGGATAAAAAGGGCTGGTTTCAGCAATGTTAGGAAAGGTGATTGTCTTCATAATGATAAAAGTGAGGAAAGCTGTGAGGGCTAACGCAGAAGCAGCTGAATATGATGAATATGTTAGCTCCTTTATAGAAGAAGGGAAAGAAGCCATTTTTGACATGATTCTCTGTACAGAGTAATTAGGAAACTTCGTACAAATAAATAAAAGGGTTGTTGAAAAATGTACTTGAACACCTTGTATGTATGCCAATGACACTAAAATGTAACTCCAGATGTGTGAACTCTTTACTAATTAATAATTTTCTGTGAATAACAAATGTGCTTTCTCCTGCCAGAGTATTTCAATTTGCCAAGTGAACAAAGTCCAGACTTTGACCTTCATTTAGGGCTTTCCACAATCTGACCTTGACATCCTTGAACAAACTTATGTCTCCCCAGCTCTGTATGTGAACCTCTAGCCCATCTACAGTTCCTTGAAAAATTGTTGCAAATTTGCGTCTCCCTAGAATCCCAAACACACACACACTCACACACACACACACACACACACACCCGCCACCACCCAATCACAACCTACTCTCTACATATCTAAACCACATCTTTCTCATGAAGCTGTTCAGTTCCTCCACTCCTCTTCTGTAACCGGCCTCTCCAAAGCTCCATCTTTTGTCGAATTTTGTTGTCTTTTGTCCTATTGTTTGTACCATCCGCTCGGCACTTACCCATAGCTATTTTAGATCCCTGGTTAGCTACTTCTGGTTGCCTTTCACATAATATATCCTGAAAAATATTTAGTGGGCATTTTTAATATTCATGAGATATTCTGATTATAGCATAGAGTTATCCAAGTAATGAAGCAAGAGTCTGTGTCCTTAGTCTGTAAGCGTGGAAAGAATTTCCTATAGATCTGGCTTTTTCATTTTCCTTTAGAGTTCAAAAAGCGTTTTTTTTCTCTCTTTGCTATACTCTCTGCAGGGGATACCTAAGTTGAAAGTAGAACAAGAATAAAAAACAAAATTTAAAAAAAGCCTAACCACTGAGATATCAGCATGTCAGCTGAAATTATTACTTAAAAATAATCTTCATCTGTATAAGCAAAAAAAGACAAGAGCCAACTGTGACAGCTCTTATCTGCAACAAGGACAACAATGCAAAGAGAGTCCATCCTTTATGATGTTTTCGATTTCCACCCATCCCAAGGGCATAGGTATAAACTAAACAAGGGACTTCTAGTCAGGGAAAATAAAATAACAACACGTGTTTTTACCATCACTTTACCAGACTCAATAAACATTGTTTTAAAGTAAAATTAGAAACTGTTAAGTTAGCAGTTTTTACTTTAAAAGATCAGCAAATCCATTAATTTAAGAACAGACATGCAAACCAAGCAAAGACTGGCCAACTCAGGGATATCATCTTTGGACAAATATAAGCCTAGCATATATGTTTGGCACCTTTACTTAAAGCGGTGGTGTGGAAAACAAACTTATCTATGAAACAGAAACAGACTCACAGACATAGAGAACAAACTTGTGGTTGTCCAGGGGGAGGAGGGGTGGAGGAGGGATGGATTGGGAGTTTGAGATTAGCAGATGCAAACTATTATATAGAGAATGGGTAAACAACAAGGTCCTACTGTATAGCACAGGGAATTATGCTCAATATCCTATGATAAACCATAATGGAAAAGAACATGAAAAAGAATGTATAACTCAATCACTTTGCTGTACAGTAGAAATTAACACAACATTGTAAATCAACTATACTTCAATAAAATAAATTAAAAAATAAAAAAGCAACGGTGTGGGAAAGATGGGGAAGTTGAGGACTTCGGTGTTAGACACAATTATTTTTTGTTTGTTTCCTTTGACAAAAACTGTATATATTTAAGGTATACAGTGTGATAATTTGATATGCATACACATCGTAAAATGATTACCACAATCAAACAAATTAACATATCCATCACCTCCCAGTTATCTTTTGTGTGTGTATGTGTGTGTGCATGTGTGTGTGTGTGGGGGGAGGTAAGAACATTTGAACTCTATTAGCATATGTCAACTATGTAATACATCATTATTAACTATAGTCTCCATGCTATATATTAGGTCTACAGAATTTATCTTATAACTGAAAGTTTGTGCCCATTGATCAATATCTTCCCTTTTCTCCGACCCCTCCACCCCTGGCAACCACCATTCTACTCTCTGTTACTATGAGTTCAACATTTTTTTAGATTCGACATGTGAAATCATGTGATGTTTGTCTTTCTGTGTCTGGCTTGTTTCACTTAGCATAATGACTTCCAGTTTCATCCACATTCTCTAGAATAACAGGATTTTCTTCTTTTTAGGCTGAATAATCCATTGTTTACATATACCAGATTTTCTTATCCATTCATCTGTTGACGGACACTTGGCTCTTTCCATATCTTAGCTACTGTGAATAACGCTTCAATGAACATGAAAGTGCAGATATCTCTTCAAGACAGTGATTTTATTTCTTTTAGATATACACCCAGAACTGGGATTGCTGGATTATATGGTGCTTCCATTTTTAATTTTTTGAGAAACATCCATATTGTTTTCCATAATGGCTGTACCAATTTTCACGCCCATTAACAGTGCCCAAGGTTCCCTTTTCTCTACATCCTTGCCAACACTTGCTGTCTTTTGCCTTTTTGATAATAGCCATTAAAAGTTGTGACGTACAATTATACCCCAATAAAGATGTTAAAAAAAAAAAAAAAAAAAAAAAGTTGTGACGTGATACCTCATTGTGGGGTGTTTTTTTTTTGCATTTCCCCAATGATTAGTGATGTTGAGCATTTTTACATATTCATGTTGGCCATTTGTATGTCTTCTTTGGAAAAATGTCTAATTGGGTCCTTTGCCAATTTTTTAATCGAGTTATTTATTTATTTTTGCTATTGAGTTATATGAGTTCCTTATATATGTTGGATATTAACTAATTATCAGATATGTGGTTTGCAAATATTTTCTCCATTTTGTAGGTTGTCTTTTCATTCTGTTGATTGTCTTCTTTGCTGTGCAGAAACTTTTCAGTTCGGTATAGTGCTCCTTGTTTATTTTTGCTTTTGTTGCCTGTGTCTTTGGTGTCAATTCCAAAACATAATTGCCAAGAACAAGGTAAAGGAGGTTCTCCCCTGTTTTTTTTCCTAGAAGTTTTATAATTTCAGCTCGTAAGCTTAAGTCTTTAATCCATTTTGAGTTGACATTTGTGTACGGTATAAGATAAGGGTCCAATTTCATTCTTTCACGTGTGGATATCTAGTTTTCCTACCACCATTTATTGAAGAGACAATCCTTTCTCTATTTTATATTCTTAGAGCCTTTGCAGATAATGAGTTGACTGTATATGTGTGGGTTTATTTCTGGGCTCTCTATTCTGTTCCATTGGTCTGGTGTCTGTTTTTATGCCAGTTCCACATGGTTTTGATTACTATAGCTATGTAATATATTTTGAGATTAGGCAGTATGATGCCTCCAGCTTTATTCTCCTTGTTCAAGATGACTTTAGCTATTCGGGGTCTTTTGTGGTTCTATACAAATTTTAGGATTATTTTTATTTCTGTGAAAAATGCCATTGGAATTTTGATAGGGATTGCATTGAATGTGTAGATTGCTTTGGGAAGAATGGATACTTTGATGATATTAATTCTTCCAATCCATAAACATAGGATATCTTTCCATTTATTTCAGATACGTTGATTATAAAATACCTGCAAGTCACAAGAGAGAGAAAAGGAAATCCTCCAAAAAGGAGGACATTTATACAGACACACACTCACACATAGGTCACGTGCCTTGTCAGTCAGCTTCTCATGGAGTGCTCAAAATAGCATATGAATCAGTTACCAAATTTAGACCCAGGCCACCATTGCCAAAGTTTACATGATTTGCCCCAGCAACCTCACTTCTAGAAATCTATCTTGAAAAAGTATTTTTGCAAGTCCACAAAGAAAAATATAACACAGACATCATGCAAAGTACCCCATCCTTTGAGATCTTAATTGTATTAGAAGTGTGTCCTGCACGCCACCCAATACTTCTTGGGAACTCTGAAGAAAAGAAAGCATAGATGTTTCCTAGTCTCTTCTGGTTCCAAAATACTGCTTCCATGGTATTAGTTCTGTCACATGTAAACTGTCCCTGTTCAATGTGTCATCCCACATAGAAACACAGCCCTCCTTTTCTGAGATTACTACGAAAACATCATTCACATCAAAACATCATTCATCATATAGGCCTTTGGGCATATAGTCAGCTTCATGAAAAGTTTAGAGTAAAAGAAAGATTTTACATCACTGTGGTACTTGGGACTTCCCTGGTGGTCCAGTGGCTAAGACCCTGCACTTCCACTGCAGGGGGCACGGGTTCGATCCCTGGTCATCTCTGGTTGGAGAACCAAGATCCCGCATACCGCGGGGCACAGCCAACAACAACAAGAAAAGGCACTATGACACTCAACCCTCTCCTTTAAAGATATTCTGCTTCTCTATCTTCAAGCTTGCAGGCAACCCACAATGGGAGCATTTTCTTCTCCTAATCCTCACATATATCTCCATCTCCTTTTTGGAAAATCATACCCCTTTTTCATAAAATGGGTGCATACTAATGAATACTGCATTCTCCAGCAGTGTACTTGCTCCAGACTGAGTTAACTAATGTAGAAAATAAATTATGTTATTATATGAAATATGTGCAACTGAACCTCTGCATCTGTGGGTTCCACATCCATGGATTCAACCAAGTGCAGGTCAAAAATATATTTTAAAAAAATTCTAGAAAATTCTAAAATACAAAACTTGAATTTGCCACACACCACCAACTATTTATATAGCATTTACATTCTATTAGGCATTATAAGTAATCTAGAGGTAAGTTAAAGCATAAGGGAGGATGTGCATAGATTATATGGAAATACTTGAGCATTCATGGAATTTGATATCCTCAGGGGTCCTGGAACCATGGAACCAACCCCTTGGGTCCCCATGGAACCAACATACAACTACATATTAATATCTTCTTTAGCTATATAAAGACCAGGACTAAACTTTGAAATTGCCTCTTCCAAGTACTTCAATTTTTAGACCATCTAAATAGACTGACTAAATTATGCTGGTTCCATGTAATGGAATATTATATCGCTATTAAGATGAATGAGGTAATTCTCTATGAATTGACAATAAAATAGGTTATATTAAGTTAAAAAAAGAAAATTGTATAACATATATAATATATTGTGCTATTTTTTGGTAAAAATACATATATTTGTATACTTGTAGAAAAGAGTCAACATAGTTATGTCAACATAGATATATGTCTCTCTGGGGGAAGGAAACATTGACTATTTATTTGTATTATTTTAACTCTCACAATAAGTATTTTTAAACTATTTTTTATGGTACAAATACCAGATAGTCTCAGAAAATTTTTATTAAACTTCAAGGAAAACATAATTCCTTTACTATTGGCTTGTTTGCAAACAAAAAAATAATGAGAAAATCTTCAGTTTTGTATGAGGTATTTTTTTCCTATCTATATTTGTTATTTCATTTCCTCATTTAGAAATTATTCATAATCATATTCTTTGGTCACTTATTGGAACATTAACAATTGATGAGACAGAAACCAATACTGGTTCGTATAACCCAACCTGAGCCAATGATCAGCCAATATGGCATTGTGTATGGACTCAGAACTGGCTTGGGATAGCTGACTAATCTTAGCCTCTTGTCTGACAGTTGCTTGAGTCTCTCATTGGACAAAATCAAGAAATTGAACAGCTTTGTTCACTGATGGCAGCCACTCTTCAACCCCAGGGGAGTTAGCCTTCAGATGAAGCTAACTCTGAGGATGTGGGGCAGAGAGACAGAAAGAAACTGGATGTCTGGTGACATCATTGAGCTGATGGATTGACCAACCCTGAAATCTTCCCTAATCTGTATTTCAAGTTACAGGATGGAAAACTTCCCTACATTAGTTAAGCCGCTTGGAGTTGCTTTCTTCTGTTAGTTGTGATTGAAGGTGTCCTGTTAAGATATTTTTCTTAAGTAAATAATCGGGAAAGTAGACAAAGCCTTATGCACAATAATTGTCATCAGAACTGTTTCATAACAGTGAAAAAATACACACGATTAAGATACTGAGTACTAGGGAAGCACTTACATAGATTATGACTCACTGATATGATAGAACATCAGGTAGCTATTCAAACTGATGTTATCAAGTAATTTTTAATCGATAGCCCAGCTCCTAATCATCTCTCTGGCCTTGGTTAACACTCAAGTTATCTCTGTCCAGATTCCACTGTTTCATCTATTTGCTTTGCCTCACGTGATTTTCTCCAACTAGAATGCCTCCAAAATCTTCCAACTTTTCATTCTATTGATACTTCCCCTTTAAAATTCAGCCCAGGAGCACTTCCTCCAAGATAGCTTCCCATAACCCTTCCTTCCTTGCTCCTCAGGCTGGTATCAGCCCCTTCCCTCCTCCCTCATGATGTCTGTGGTTATCACTTCTCTGATGATGTTTTAAGTCTCTGATTTTATGTCTGTCTGTACCATTAGATAGAGACTAACTGGCTCTTATTTAGCTGTGCATTCCTCATGCCCAACCAAAGGCCTAGCATTCTATAGATACCCTACAAATATTTATAGACTGTGGGGGTGGGTGGTTAGATGAATAAGTGAATGAATCAAGACTGTAGGATAGTTAGCTTCTAATTTTTGTCACGGTTTTCTGTATTTTGCACAGAAATGGGAAAGTCGTGTTTAAAAAGCAATTGGTTATTTATGCAGAAATTAAGACTAGACTTTTAAAAATTACCCATCGTTTAAACTTGCTTTGTAGAAATTTATTAACCAAAATGTATTAATACATATTTATAATTGAGATAGCTGAAGACAAACCCCATACTGTTATTCTCGCATGAAAAATTAAATTGACTTACTCTTTTGATTAATTTTGAAAGCTTTGGTTTAAGGTTATACGAGTCTGACAGAAAAATTGAAGCCATGATTGATTTGCATGACACGTTTTTAATGGGAAATACTGTGAAACATTGCAAAAGCTCTCTGACATCTTTAAAGATGAACTCAGATGAGAAATGCCAGGTTTGCAGGGCAAGGAAAGGTCTCTGTACGTAACCTTCACCCCAGACCCACCTTTCCTGAGGACCTTGGCTGGGCAGTGTGCTTTTATTTCCCAGCTGCTGCCTACAGGAATACAGAGAGACCAGACTTCACTTCCCTATCTTACAAAATACCGCACTTTATAAAAAGATTTAAAACAGCAGAGAGAATATAAAATAAGTTCCTAATCTGCACACTACATATTAAAGGTACAAAGCTGGAAAAAGAAGTCTCTTTTCTCTACTCCTCCTTGAGGACAGACTGTGTTAGTCATTTTTGTAACCACACTGCCAGAAGAGTAGATGGCAGGCATTCCTAGGAATTGCTGAATGAATGAAATGTTAAGGGTGGTTATATTTATGTAGTGGGATCATCTATGAGTGTTACTTGTTTCTTTGCATTCTTTAGTCTTTTCTAAATTTTCCAATTTTATGCTTGTGGTGTTATTTTCATAAATTCACAGTCAATAGAGAGAAAGGGAGAGGAACAAAGGTATTCTGATATTAGACATGTCTTTGTTCTCGTCTGTAATTCAACATGCCCCTAATAATTGGTGCTTTTTTATATGTAGCCAATCAAGATAGAAACAGGTCTTCTCCAAGTGCTAGCCTGTCAGATGTGCAGCTTACCTGATTTTTTTTCCCTTCAGTAATCAGAATTTTTACTCTAACATCTACCCATGTAAAATCTGAATTCACAGGAGAGTTACAGTGACGAGAACGAATATTTGCTGAGTATCTAGTGAATCTGATGCTTCAGTTACCCCAAAAATCTTCCCACTACATCCCATGGTGGTGCCAATGAGGGACTTGAATATGGGAGTGATCATTAACTTCCCTATAATTTCCATCACTTCAAATAAATTTAAGTAAGAACACTGTGTTTCTTCTCCAAATGTAGCTTCAAGACAAATCCCTTCACCCCGTGCCAACAAGATTTCCATCTCTAGGCTCCTCCTTCAAAGACATCTATAGCCACCACCATAGATATTATTATCCTTATTTTACAGATGAGAAAAGATTAAGTAAACCACTCAAGGGCATGGTTAGTGAGAGGTAGAGCTCATAAGAGAACACTGTCTTTCTAACCCCAAAGTCTCTTCTTTTCCTACTGTACCATGCTGCTAAACTTTATAACACCACAAAATAATAGATTTAGAGTGATAGGTTTAGCATTCATAGAATGAAAGCTATCTACAGGTTATTATTTAGACAAGTAATGCAAAATGACAAGCGATTCTGGTATTAACTGCAAAATTCTCCTGAGTAGGAAATAGAAAAGAATCTCTCAGGCAACTGAGGCTAAAGGAAATATTTCTGTTCTTTCCTAGTCTGAGATCTCTTTCAGATTGATCATTCTATCCTGTGTGTTTGTTTGTTTTTCACATGAGCTGATCTTCTGTAGTCCATGCTGTTCACATCTTAATGGTCTCCATATTGTAGTGACTATTGTCTTACTTTTAAAACCTGGGCTTCCCTGGTGGCACGGTGGTTAAGAATCCATCTGCCAATGCAGAGGACACGGGTTTGAGCCCTGGTCCGGGAAGATCCCACATGCTGCGGAGCAATTAAGCCCCTGCGCCACAACTACTGAGCCTGCTCTCTAGAGCCTGCAAGCCCAACTACAGAAGCTTGCGTGCCTAGAGCCGGTGCTCCGCAAAAAGAGAAGCCACCACAATGAGAAGCCCACTCACCACAACTAGAGAAAGCCCGCTCACAGCAGTGAAGACCCAACACAGCCAAAAATAAAATAAATAAATTTATAAAAAAAACCAAAAACCAAAACATTTAGCTGTTAATTGCAGAAAGGATTTACTCATTTATTCTCTTTTAGATAACTCTTAAAGGCTCTCATTTTAGATTCAGTATTAATCAACTGTTTTTCTCTCTCTTCAGCTAGCTCTGTGATTACTAGCTACTGCAATTATCCATGTAGTTCTGGAACATAGGAAGATATGCGATATTTCAAATTGCTCACTTCAAATGACTGGTTATCTTATTTTGAAAATTAATTATCTGTATTTGACCCATTTCTAACCTTCTGTTCCCTGTGACAAAAAGGGAAATTTTATAGAATCTGCTTTTGTTTTGTTTTGTTTTCTAAGAATGGGAATAGGATAATCTGATATAGGCTTCCCACCTTGGGGCTGAATTCATTTACTGTTACCTCCAGCATGAGAACTTTCACATTCCTACCCTGACCACAGCAGCTGTGTGTGGACTGTTTCAGGCTCACTAAACCAGATTCTTGAATGGAAAACTTCGTTTTATTCCTGTGCTATTGTTCTTCACACATCTCATTAGTACTCTTAATTTTCTCCTCAGATTATCGTCATATAATCTCTTTCTCATAGAAGCAATGGACATATTTTATAAGCCTCAATCAATTTTTGTCAGGAAAGAAATTGCAGGGGTTCATCTTGAAGACTCCCCCTTTCTCTGCACACATATGAATGACTACAGTGTAGTGATATACACACACAGGCTTCAGATCCAATTCTCCTGGGTTTGAATCTTAGCTCTATAATCTACTTAGCAAACTTTTTTAAGTTTAACGGAAGGATATTTATATATTTTTGCTACTCCAGGAATAAAAGAGAAAAAATTGGTCCCTAAATCTAATTTAAGCTGTTAAGAAAGAAGTTGTTTTTTAGTTTTTGTTTTTTTAGTTCCAGGTTTTACCCCTTCTCTCAATTGATGAAAGAAGAGGTTTTCCTATTACAGAGAGAGTTAAATTTTAAGTAAAGACATTATGAAGCCGTATTTTACTTTGATGAAAGCTTATTTTGAAGATCAAGTTTTTGCTTTTCTTTGGTGCTTGCTGGAATCTTATAAGAGGAGGATTCTGCCCAAGGGGGAAAACAGATGCCTGTCAACGGCTCTGAAACAGTGACCCTTTAATATTGAATATTTACACAGGTAGGTTTTGTTTTACTGTTTAGTTTTAATTATGTTCTTACTAAAGCAGCCTAATATACTTACTATCTAACCAAGTATGCTATAAATCTAGCTCATTAACATACGTTTAAATCATATTATCTCTCCAGAAGCAGGCTTTTATTTTTGCTTTGTGTGAGGGTTGTATTATTTTATTTATGTACATATGTGTTTAATAAGTTTAATGAAGTATAATTTACATACCATAAAATATACCTATTTTAAGTGTACAAGTCAATGATTTTTAGTAAATTGACAGAAATGTGCAACCGTTACCACAATCCAGTTTTAAAACATTTTAATTGCCCCCAAAGATCTTTCATTTGCAGTCATTTACTATTCCTACTCTCAGTCCCAGTAGCAAATTTTAAGGAGAAAAAAATCTTCTCTTAAAAATGATGCAATTTTCTCTTAAAACTGAACCAATTCTTCTCCATTATCTACTCTTTAGATAGGTCAACCGGCCAAAGGACTAAAATTAACAAATCAAAACCAAAATTTACCTCAAGCCAAACGAGCTTATGAAGTTCAATGCTTCTCCCAGACTTATTTATCTGTTTATTTATTTTGCATAAAACTGGCACTGTTTAGGTCTAAAGTATTTTGGAAGAAAGATCTAAGAAATGGAGCCAGCAAGTTACTTAGGCTGCTTCTGTTTATCCCTAATTTAAACTCAATAAAAATGCATTTAAAATATTTCTTTAAGCATAATTGAAACGTATAGATTTTTTTTAAGAACATAAAGTCAGTTCAAAACATTTTTTCAAGCTCATTAACTTTTATTAAAAATTTTTTATTTTGAGTAGACAGCTTTTCCTATACCTTTGTAATTTTCACAAAATATACAATAATTCCAGGTAAAAATTTAAACTTTAAAACAAAAGGGTCTCATCATAAAGTCATTGAGGACAAGGGACAATTCCCCTGTGTGATTATACACAGGCTGGACACCACAGGTAGTTAAAAGGTGGCCTTTTGAAAGGTAGGTTACAGATCTCTTCAGTAAAGACATCTGCGTCATCAACGTTGTTGGCCTTGCAGAAGGGGTTGCTCCTTGCTGACCAGACAGACTTCTACATTAATAATTAAGTATCTGGAAAAAAGTAATGAAGTCATAAGGAGTAGGTTATAGGCCTAATATCAGGAACTACCTCATATCTTTCCAACCTCCTTACACAAGTGCTCTAAATGATTTCACTGGATAGTAAAATCTTTCTTTCACGGAGATAAGGATTATTATATCACTATATATACATGCATTAACAAATACATAATAAAGAGCCTATGTTATAGACAGACCATACAATGACAGAATTAAAAGCATTTTATAACTGGGAAAAAGATATTTGAATTGTGTTGTAGACTAGATAGGATGAGCGAAAGTACTTGATCTTTCAGTAATTAATCAAGAAGTATTAAGGAAGATGACACATTCCAGAAGTGTGTTGTAGGTACATGACAGACTCAGATACTATGAAATTGGGTCACGAAATGACAACAGACAGAACTCTGGTGATATCTAAAAACTGGAGTTTTGTTACCAAGTCAATGGTAGGAGGCCTATAATAATATGACCATTTTTCAACTCAGTTCCTTTCTATTCAAATCCATGAGGATTTATTGAAAGCTTATTATGTGAAAGCCACCATGCCAGAGCCAGAGGCAATGTACTTGTCCATATAAATAAGCGTAATAGGGGAATTTCTGCTCGGTTGGCACTCAGCAAAATATATGTTGTCTTAAAGCATGCCAGTCATAGTACTGACTGCATTTCGTTTGAGCCCAAACTTAAAATTGTGTAAGGATTAGTCATCACCCCTATTTCTCACTAGGCTGAACAATCAAGTCTTCAGATAGAGAGGATTCTCAAGGCAACACTAAAAATAACCCAAGTAACTTTAAATTTTCCATCATAACCTTGAAGCTCTGAAAGATAAAATTTCTACAATTTTTCGAACTGTGCCAAATTTGATACAGCGAGTCACCAAATCCAAAGACAATTTGAAATGATATATACTCAGAGGAATTCCTAAGATCACTGATGACCCCTCTACCAAATGTATGAAGGCTGCAGGACAATGTTGACATTTTGCAGAAACTCTGAGTTCTGAGCAAGAGGAAGGGAAGAAGCGGTGGTAAGGGGAGCACTTTAGGAGAGCTGCCTTTGCAGGTGGTTTCCAGAGGCAACTGGAGGATGTGTTTTCAACAAGCCTCCTGATAATTTCTCCCGTACTGCCAACATTTCACTCTGACTTATCCAGGAAAATCTATTCATCAGTAAATTAATTGGCTTATTTAGCATCCTCTTCTTGAAATACAAATAGCTTTCAAGAGAATAAAAAGGCTATATAAATCACTATATAATAGTGATTCACAAGTTAGTGGAAATTAGCCTGAAAATGTTTAATATAATTGCTTTCCTCCTAATAACTTAAAGCAACTACATTGTTAGGATGGTAGTTTTTATTTATTAGAGTAGTTGTAAAACAATAAGTATACATTTTTTTCAGATCTTTAAAATTTAAAAAGACTTGTCACATGTATTATCTAGCGCGACACTCATAAATGTCATGTGACACAAAGACACTGTTGGTTGCCTACTATTAGTTGCTTGCATAAAACCCTGATTTGGGGTACTTCCTATACCTCATTGTGACTCAGGGTTAAAGCAAGAAAAGTCTAAACTAATCATGGTTTTTTCCATTTGCCTTACTAATGATGGGTTTGGGGTGAGCATGTAATTCATTTCAGGACAATGAGATACGCAGGAGGCCTGTTGAAGGGCTTCCAGAAAAGGTTATTTTGATCTAAAAAAAAAGAAGAAGGAAAAGGATGCACAGGAAGAAATCTGTCCCTTTTCTTCCATCGGATGTTCTTATACAGGTTCCCCCGGTACCTGAAAAGAGAGTGTTCCTATGAAACCTTTCATAAGCCAGAATGGCATCAAGTGAAGATGCAATTACCTTAGGACACATCTTGCCAACAGATGCACAAAATAAATGGAGATAAAGCACAGAAGCTCACAGACAGTGTTTAAAGCTATGGCAGCTTGATACTGAGATACTGAGTGTGTTTCCCGGGGAAGGAGCTTGGCAGGGCCACTCTCGCTGCTCAGGGTGTTGCTGCCTCTATAATTGCACCTGCAAAACGAACGCTGAACGCTATTTTTCCTTTTCAACTTTTTTTCCTAAAAATGAAAATATTCTTCGGATTTCTTCCAGTTAGCAAAAATGGGTACTAATGTATTTCATAAAAGTGAAGTGGTGTATAGTGAACTTTTGAAAATCAGGGGACACCTGTATTGGCATGTGAGGCTACATACGCTTCAAAGGGAAAAAACCAGACTTGCAGAAGTCATCTTACTTCCAGGAGGTTGTTAAATTACCATCCTGGAAATGGATGACAGAAAGATGGAAAGTTCCAGGGTCCTTAGTCATGTTACTTAGCCACTAACTTAAATACTTGAGTTACTGGACACCCTTAGGATTTTGTGTTATATGAATGAATTCATCTGCCTTATTGTTTAACATAATTGAGTCAGGGTTCTTGGTCACTATTAACTGAAATCACAATATATGTGAATGGGTTAGATTTAGAGATGTGTGATAACTGAGGTTCAAAAGTTTAAAAAACTTGACCAAGACCACAGGGTAATTGCAGGTATGTGACATAGTTGTAATTTCACATTCCAGGGACTATGTGCCTTCCACTTAATGCTATATCAATTTTGTTGAGTAGAAAGAGTAAATAGTATTGTGATGTTAGAAACTTTGGGAAACGACATTCATTTATTTTATCGTCCTCAGAATAGGAATTTGTGGTAGAGGGCTTAGGATATCAGGAAGAACAATGGGAGACCAGAGTACAGAAAGGAGTAGCAAGGTATCATGTTCACATTTTGCCTATTTTGAAATTCTCTCTAAACTTAGCCTGAAATTCATGAGAAAAATTGAAACTCTCTCTTCCTTCTTCTTATTTCACATGTACTTCCATTCCCAGAACCCCAAACATTGGTAAGTAGTTTTGGTAATTCTGCTATGTTCTGTTTAATAGAGCTATTTTCAGCCAGATAACTTAGGTAGGATCTCTTGGAGACACAGAAAAACAAAAAAATTTAAACTGCATTTAACCAAAGGAAAAAGATAATTTTATTAAAAAATGAATGGGGAATCCCCTGGAACAGAAAGGTAGGGGGCACTCCTTGACTGAATAAGGGTTTAGAGCCAGGAGTTAGAAATCTATCAGGAACTTATATGTGCTGTCACATAGGAGTCTCTGGGGGCACCATGGGTGCTCTTCTCTAATTTCTCTCTCTCTGTGCAGACCAACTATTTCTCCACTCCTCATGCCCAGGGTCAAAAGATGCATCCTCCCATCCCCCATCAACGACAGCACCAACTTTCTAAGCAAATGACTTTCTAGGCAAATCCTCTGTTACAATGGATACATTCTTACCATGTCACAATTCTTAATCCTTGATTCTTCAGAGAGAGAATAGGTCTGGCCAAACCTAGCTTCTGGATCAGTTTCACTCTAACCAGACAACCATACTTTTGTTCAATCAACTTTTGCATACTTTTGCACTTCCTCTGGAAGCCTGAGCCTTCCCAAGGCCTCCAGCCAGGAGCCACTTTGAAACATCACGGTCACCTCTGTGGTAAGGGACAGTTCTCAGAGAAGTGGCTGTGGCTGGGAAGTAAGTACCCTCAAATTAAGTCTGACCAGAATTTAAAATTTCATTTTATTTTGTTTTATAACGATTTCAAAGTTTCTAAAAGCCAATTTGTAAATAAAAATTTAAACATAATTTTGTGGTCGTAAGTAGGAAACTTGCTTTTAGTGACGAAGGGGAAAACAATAACCAGACATCCCTGATGATGGTAATTACTTAGTGTGGACAATGAC
The DNA here is from genome assembly GCF_003676395.1 of Aethalodelphis obliquidens. NCBI lineage: Eukaryota > Metazoa > Chordata > Mammalia > Artiodactyla > Delphinidae > Aethalodelphis > Aethalodelphis obliquidens. The sequence goes on along the minus strand of NW_020837984.1, from coordinate 4,272,001 downwards.
AAATAAGTGAAAAAAACCTCAGAGGTAACCATTGCTAGTATATCTCATCATTTTTCAAAGTGCAATTATCTGTGTAATTTATAATTACCCACTGCACTTAGTGTATACATTACACATACAAAAATATTTATATATATGTACATATTCAAGGGGAATTCAAAAAATAAACATATTTTGTATGAAAAGTACATTACAAACTAAATTCTTACATAGTTTTTTTTTTTTTTTTTTGCGGTACGCGGACCTCTCACTGTTGTGGCCCCTCCCATTGTGGAGCACAGACTCCGGATGTGCAGGCTCAGCGGCCATGGCTCACGGGCCTAGTTGCTCCGCTGCATGTGGGATCTTCCCGGACCGGGGCACGAACCCACGTCCCCTGCATCGGTGGGCAGACTCTCAACCACTGCGCCACCAGGGAAGCCCCTTACATAGATTATTTGACTGCATTCCAGTAACTTAGCACTGTGCCTTCAGAACTATAAAGGTAATTCTAAAATTTCAGATAAACAGATGATATATAATACTGTAATGACATCAGAAAATATAACATATTTTAAATTGGTGAAATGAGTAATGTTAAAAATAGCTCACACACCAAATGACACCAAGCATACAAAAATACATCATTTAAGTCAAGCAACAAATGCCCATATGTGAAATAAATTGAAATTAATTGTTAATGAAGGTTAGGGAAGTACAAGTATAAAAACTGTTAAGAATTGTATAGGTTATAAATTTTAACCATTAGGTTTTTGTAAGCTAAAATTCATGTTCTATATGTGTCAACACCAGTATGAATTTTTTTTATCAAAAATGTTTTTCAACAGTCACAAATTTTAGGGGCACGATGAATTAAATCATACATTTTGACATGATATGTGAATCTACAAAAATATATATTTATAGTTATATATGTGAAAATATAGTAGGAAAAACCTAGCTAACATGAAATTCATTGTGCAAATTGAAGTAGGCAATAATACCGTTCTTTATGAGATTTCCAGGGAATTTGAAAAGAAATGTTATGTTCAGTAGATCTTTTTAAAAAGTAATGATAAGATTTCAGAGTGCCATGACAGGAAATGTCAGAATTAAATCATATGGAATTCACATGCTGTACCTAGAGAGCTTATCTACGAAGGGAGCTGTTTCAGCATAAAAATGAAAGTAAAAATCACACTATCATTTAGGAAAGTCAGAACCACACAAACATTTACCCAGGTCTGCAAAAACGAATTTCCCACTTTTTCAGAAGATAGGGCAATTTCATTCCTTTGTTAGTTTCCACTTTCACTAATCTCTGGCCTACCTGGGTTGAGTGAATATGCCAAAATGTGATGCAAGAAGCTGTTCTTGTTTCAGCTTCATTGGGAACCAGAAATAGAGTGCACCTCAAGGGATTTATAACTGAGCATGGCAGGCATGAAATGTTTGCAGTATTCTGATCAGATTTTGGCTAAGAATGTGAATTATGTTTATTCAAATGCACTTCAATCTCCAGAATCTTCGGGGCAAGGCTGCCATGACTCTGACTGAAAACTGACATTTTATACCTTCAATGAGGCTGAGTCCACTGTGGCCGCGGCAGAGCACTTCCTCTGGAAGCCTGAGCCTTCCCAAGGCCTCCAGCCAGGAGCCAGCCAGGTCACGGTGGTTCCTAGGACACCACTTCCCAGACTGAATCTATGAAAACCGAGCAGCCGCTATCATTTTGTACATTTGGTCATCAGGACACTAAAGGCAAATCGGCAGGGACCCCAGATGAACGCTGCCAGGAGTCCTCAGCCCCTCTGGCACCCTGAGGGCCAGTTAATTCCATTCTGTCTTTCATGCTTATAATCTTAGGACAATGAAAAATATACAAATTACCCTACTCACCTAATTCTTCAATATGTGATTTGCTGCTTTTTCTATGTCTTGTTTTCCTACTGTGACACCCATAATCTTTCTCTTTGTCAATTCCTTGTATTTGTTCTTTGAAACTTTAAATTCAGTTGCAAGTCAGCTCTCCTACATTAACAAGTTTCTCACATTCACTCCATGTTGGTGTCTCCTTCCCTTGTGTATATTTATTTGCAATAATCTTATTGAGGTAAAATTTACATTTTATAGTAATCCCATATTTTAAATGTATAGTTTCATGAACTGTAAATACTTTGATCACCTCTCCAGTCAAGATATAGAACTTTTCGATTATTCCAGAAAGTTCCCACAAGGATCTTTCCAGTCAATTGCTCACATTTTCCTCTAAGCAACCATTTAAAAAATTGTATCACCGTGGATTAGTTTTGCCTAATTTATTACTTCATGTAAATGCAACCACATCGTGTGAATTCTTCTGTCTGACTTTAGTTCAGTATAATGGTTTCGGAAATTTGTCCATGTTGTTGTTTGTTTCAGGAACTCATTCTTTTTATTGTTGAATAGTACTCCATTATATCGATTACATCGATATACTACCTAACATTTGGGTTGCTTTGAGTTTTTTGCTCTTAGGATTAAATCTGTTATGAACATTTATGTACAAATCTTTTTGTGAAGGTATGTTTTCATTTCTCTTGAGTCTTAGGATTGGCTTGCTGATTTGTAGGGTATCTGGTTCTTATAATAAATTAACCATGACCCTCAGGTTTTGTAACTCAGTCTAGTGAATTTACGTAAGGTTAAGTTCACCTGCAAGAACTGGATCCCTCCTCAGCATAATGATAAATAGGGCTTCTCAGACTGGAAAGCAATCATGAGGTGTGATGAATTCATCATGGAAAGCTCCCTGGAGGACCCATTTCTAGACGCCATGTTTCTCTTCCACCCCACTATGGATCATGTAATTTTCATTTGAAGTTCTATACATCTTAACAGGTCTGACTTCCTGGTGTCAAACGACTGCCTACATTCCACCATTCACTGTGTCACTTCTGGGAGCACACTTTTCCTCTTTCAACTTGGGTCCAGTGATTGGGGGCCTGTAAATTAACTGACAGTAAACAGACTAACAGGAGAAAAGAAAGGGTTTATTTACACATGTACTCCATACATGCAGGAGGTTTAGCTATGAGTAACTCACTCAATAGCCAGAGATTAAAAATTTATATACAAAATGTAACAAAAGTGAGGGGGATGTTTAATGTTTCAATAGAAAGGCATGAAAGGTACTATTGGGCTTTTTGATGCTAATAGAAATGGGCAGCCTGTTTCTGTGGCAGCTGAATTCACAGAAAACTCCCTGGAGGGGGTTAATGGCAGCTGTATTTTCTGGAGGTTCTGCTTTAGTCAGATAAGGGAAGTTCAGATAAGATTTCTTTCTGCATCTTTTTAGTGCAAATGTTTTCACTTTAAAATAATCTTTACAGCAACTTCGGAGGTCTGAGTGGGTCTGCATATTTCCCTATCAAAACTTTCCTAGAAATTTGACAAGAAAAGAAGTTAGGTTGATTGCTGTGGAGAGAGATTCAGGTTAGAAGCTGTGAGAAGTCTGCAAAAGGAGAGGAAAACAAAGACTAATGGTTGGAGAGGATGATAAACCCAATTTTTAAGTCCAGAGAGCAGCTAGTCAAGAAGATTTCTCAATGTTGGGCTTTAAGCATCTTTAGCGAGCATTATACTGGTAATGTTACTGTCATGGTCACTTCCCGGAGCAGAGATTGGGAGGCGCAAGTGTTCCTGTGCAACTTCTAAGGTGGCCAACACTTGTGGTGATAAAGCCTTTGGAGTTATATCAAGTCAGCCACCTTCAGCTTACAGGTCTTCAGGAAGGAAAAGGCAGCTTTAGTTTTCAGAGGTGCCAAGCCAGGAGGGTAGGAGAAAAATTGGAAACGTTAATTACTGACAAAATGTGCATGAACGCAGGATCCAGTTTACAAAGAGGTAAAAAATAACTCGAAGACAATGAACAAGAGTGGAATCTGATAACTCACAAGGATGGGTTATAGTTTTCCAATGAAACACAAAATTTCTCTGTACAATCACCCCCATTCTGATCAAATATAATCAAAGTAAAATAACTCTTGTTTACAAAATAAATCTAGTCTCATTACATTTGGCCTGGTCATTTATATAAGTTCAGCAAAAATGATAATTGTCCACATAGGCCTTTTTAACTTTGCTTTGCTGGAACTTTCTTAAGGAATCTCAGATTGGACTTTTAAAAGTCTCTCAAGGCTAGGACACCAAGCTAAGGGCTTGCTACCAGACTTCACCTACATTACCTGTAGATTTGGGTGAATTCCTCTCTCCTTGGGGTCCCCAAAGCAGCTTAAGTTTCATAGACCTGGAAACTTAAGTGGCCTTCCTTACTCATCTGTAATACTGGGAACCCTGTAAGTCAGTACCGGCCTGTTTTTTTTAAGAGGGCTTTGTAAACATTGGCTCCATAAAGTCAACTGTAGTTCCTTAAAACTGTCTGCTCATATCTGATGCTGTGCACGCTATTCTCAAGTATGACATTCCAGCCACAGCCTTGGTAATATAACCAATTTTCCCAATTACAATACAAGGAAAACAGATTCCTATTGAATCTAGGCAAATAACTATCTTGCCATGAAAATAAGAATACTCAATAAGAGTTTCCAAATTCTGGAGAGATCAGGTAGGGAGGAAAATACAAATGTTTCATTTTTGTTTAGAAAGGTATAATTTACTAAATTGTTGTCAGTTATAGCTAGCTTCAGAGAAAACAAAAAGGGATTCCTTAAATCCAGAAAATAGAATATTAAAGAACTAGCAATGCTCCAAACGTAAGGCCATGAAAATGATCATCACTCTTCATCAGTCCGTTCAGTCCCATGTTGTTAATTCTTGCTCTGATTGATCTTGGGTTAGCTGTTTTATGAACCCATCAGCTTCCCCACTAAAGTTCTGGAAATCCTTACTCAGTCCAGTGGTATGATCTCAAAGTTATTTAAGCAATACCACCAGAAGCCTGTACCCCAGAGTACCTGTCATAATCCTTTCCATGGATCTCTAAGACAGTCCCTTTTGTTGAGAACAAAGCGTTCTGGCTTATTGCTGATTGCAAGAGCTTTCAGGAAAGCATCAGAATAAAATAATAACTATCTGTGAACAGCAAAAGACTTAAAGTGGCCATCATTAAAGATTTATGAAGAGTTCATTATAAAAACACGGTCATCCTCCCTTTATCCACAGGGGATACGTTCCAAGATCCCCAGTGGATGCTTGAAACTGCAGATGGTACTGAAGCCTAAATATACTGTGTTTTTTTCCTGTACATAACGTACCTATGATCAAGTTTAACTTACAAATTAGGCACAGTAAGAGATTAGCAACAATAACTAATAATAAAATAGAACAATTGTAACTATATTGTAAGAAAAGTTATGTGAATGGGGACTCCCTCTCCCTCTCTCTCTCAACATATCTTTTTGTATTGTACTCACCCTTCTTATTGGAATGATAAGGTGACATGAAGGGAGGTGAATGGAATAGGCATTGTGATATAGTGTTAGGCTACTATTTGACCTTATGACAGAAAGTCAGAAGAAGGGTCATCTGTTTCAGGTGATTTTGGATCAAAGAACCATGATGGTTAGATGTCAGGAGAAGACGATGTCAGCAGTTGGGGAACCTGAGCAGGAGAGAGCAGGATGGCACAAGACTGCATCATGCTCCTCAGAAGTGTAATTTAATACTTACGAATTATTTATTTCTGGAATTTTCCATTTAATATTTTCAGACCATGTTTTTTTTTTTTTTTTGGCGGTACGTGGGCCTCTCACTGTTGTGGTCTCTCCCGTCGCGGAGCACAGGTTCCGGACGTGCAGGCTCAGTGGCCATGGCTCACGGGCCCAGCCGCTCCGCGGCACGTGGGATCCTCCCGGACCGGGGCACGAAACTGTGTCCCCTGCATCGGCAGGCAGACTCCCAACCACTGCGCCACCAGGGAAGCCCTCAGACCATGTTTGACTGAAACCCATGGAAAGTGAAATGGCAGATGAGGGGGGACGACTGTAATGCACTGATAAGAAAATTTTGTTGTTTCTGTGACATTCAACATTAAGGATAATAATTGGAATTATGACTGATAACCTATCAGGAGATATCATGAACAGCTGGAACACTGAAAAATTTCTATGAATTTTATATAATTTTGAAATACTTATATTAACAATATGTACCCATGCAAATATAACCCAGGGAAAGTTAAGTATCTCCTCTTATTTTTTTTTAATGTAGATTTTCAGTGGATTTATTTTTTTAATACTTGTTTAATTCCTTATTATTATTTATTTTATTTTATCATTATTACTTTTGGCTGCATGGGGTCTTAGTTGCGGCGCACGGGATCTTTGTTGAGGCATGCGGGATCTTTTTCGTTACGCCACGTCGTCTGCTCAGGTTTCTCTCTAGCTGCGGTGCACCGGCTTCTCTCTAGTTGTGGGTGTGGGTTTTCTCTCTCTAGTTGGGGCGCGCGGGCTCCAGGGCACGTGGGCTCTGTAGTTTGCGGCACTCAGGCTCTCTTGTTGAGGCGCACGAGCTCAATGGTTGTGACGCACGGGCTTAGTTGCCCCACGGCATATGGGAATTTAGTTCCCCGACCAGGGATCGAACTTGCGTCCCTTGCATTGGAAGGCAGATTCTTTACCACTGGACCACCAGAGAAATCCCCTGCTTTTATTTGACAATGTTGTTATGCAATTAAACATATGAAATAACCTAATTATTTTTTAAATATCTCTCTTTTCACAAGGTGAAAGAACAAATCTTTTGAGATTTTCTAGGAACCCTCTGGGAAATCTCAAAGTCAGTTTGAGATCAAGATTTTATTTAGGATTTGACTTGAGGAAGATAAAATATCAAGTTGTGAAAAAATGACAAAAGGTTTGAGCAACTGATTAAATAGGATCACATATCACTACGAAACAATAAAAGGCTTTTAAAGTAAATATAGGAGGTAAAATGATTATAAAAAAAAAACTTAGCTCATCTAAAGGTTGGTGAGAAGATTCAGTTCTCCTAAATAACTGAGGACAAAATAAAGACAACACACCACAACATAAAGACAGAATCTTTGTTTCCTATGTGGATTATTCAAAAAATAAAGAAAAACCTTTTACAGTCTTATGCTAAGAGCTCACCAGTTATCTAAGAAACTCTGCCCTTTTGAGAGAGAAAAATAAACTCTAGCTTTACATCAGTACACTATTACTATTAAAGCTCATTTTAAAACCTTGTAATAAATGCATTCAATCTCAGCCAACTTGACCACATGAGATAAGATTCTCTCTCTCCCCCTTTTTTTTCCCCTTTGTTTTTCACAAACCCTTTACAACTTTCCAGATCCATTCAGGTTTTTGTCCTTCATTGCTCTCTTTCTCATTCTAGAACAACCTTTAAACAACCTCTAAATAACTACCTCAGGACAATATTACTCTCTTTTAGTCTCTTTTTTCCTTTTAAAAAAACCCCACACCCTACATTCCTTGAATACATTTCATATAGAATTTTTATCCTTCACTCTTACTATTTCTAGTAGTTACATCCCCAAAATTAGTTTTCCAAAATGCAAATGCAATCTTAATACTACCTAATATTCAACAATTACAGCATATCACCTACTGGATAAGTTTCAAATTCCTAACCGTGGAAAGTCCTTCTTGATTAAGATTTTGCCTATTACCATATCCTCCTCAAACCCTCTGCTTTTTTTAGGCTATAGTACATAAGAGCTCTTCCATGAATGGACTGTGCTTTGTCACACTATCAAGTATTAGCACATAGTAGTCCTGTCCCCTGAAATTTACTCTCCACCTCTGACCACATGTGAATTTCCATGCTCCCTTCAAGAATCAATTCAATTGTTTCCTCCTCTATGAAAACTTTCCAGATTTCCTATTCATACTTAGATACTTCTTTCTCATGGCTCCTATTGCAGATGATGCCCACTTTCCTTCCAGTAACTGTCACATGGTATCATTCCATCAATTTTCATATTTTGCCTCTTTGTGACATAAATTTCTTGAGGGCAGGAAATTTTCTGCCCATCTATGTATCCCCATCACCTATCACATGTATGCATCCCCATCACCTATCACAGTACCTGAGCAGTTGTTGATTGAATGAGTGAATCAATGAATGAATGAAGTTTTGGGAGCACTCTTTCAACTCAAGCCTTTGTGGAAAGAAGTTCCAGTAACAGATGTCATGCTAAGGGAGAATGTACAGGAAGTGGAGGACTTTTGCTTCCATGCAAATCCAGGAGGCTTATATATGATAGTGCTTGAAAGCATAGCACTTTTGTATGAGCCTGTTTGTTTTTATCTTGAGCCTTACAATAATTGGTGACATGAGCAGAACAGGTATTATTTCCATTTCATATTGGATGGACAGGGAAATAGGCACTGAAAGGTTGAGGGTCATAGAGCTGGCTAGTAACAGAGACAGAGCTAGAATGTGGTGCCTAGAAATAACTCATACTCCACATTTTTCAGGTTTTCATTACACTCTTCTTTTTAAGCCTTGTATATTTTCCTTAACACGTACACACTGACTAAGTTGTAAGACTATAAGACACAGAGCTAGAAAGACCCTTAGAAATCACATTATCTGTCCACTTATAAGGAGAATGATTCTTCCTCCTATAAGACAAAAAAACATCTACATCATCTCATTTACTCTGAGGAAGTGGTGTCCTTGTCACCAGTGTCACTTCTCCACAGTTGCAAATAGGTACTGTTTTGTCTCACAGAAGCCTTAGGAGCAAGTACAATGCACTTCTCAAGGCTATAAATTCCTTACACTGTGGCATCCTCCTCCGATGGATTGGGATGTTAAGAAGGGAATCTTTCTCTCTCTCTCAGCCACCCCTCCCCATTCCCCAGGCATGATAGAGGAGAAGTCCTGCTTGGGAGATTGTTATAGCCCTGCCCTTCCATACTCTGAGTGATTCTTTTTTTTTTTTTACAATTTATTTTGTTTTATTTTATTTTTTTAACATCTTTATTGGAGAATAATTACTTTACAATGGTGTGTTAGTTTCTCCTGTATAACAAAGTGAATCAGCTATATGTATACATATCCCCATATCTCCTCCCACTTGTGCCTCCCTCCCACCCTCCCTATCCCACCCCTCTAGGTGGTCACAAAGCACTAAGCTGATCTCCCTGTGCTATGTGGCTCCTTCCCACTAGCTATTGATTTTACATTTGGTAGTGTATATATGGCATTGCTACTCTCTCACTTTGTCCCAGCTTACCCTTCCCCCTCCCTGTGTCCTCAAGTCCATTCTCTATGTCTGCATCTTTATTCCTGTCCTGCCCCTAGGTTCTTCAGAACCATTTTTTTTTTTTAGATTCCATATATATGTGTTAGCATATGGTATCTGTTTTTCTCTTTCTGACTTACTTCACTCTGTATGACAGTCTCTAGGTCCATCCACCTCGCTACAAATAACTCTTATTTCATTTCTTTTTATGGATGAGTAATATTTCATTGTATATATGTGCCACATCTTCTTTATCCATTCATCTGTTAATGGACACTTAGGTTTCTTCCACGTCCTGGTTATTGTAAATAGTGCTGCAATGAACATTGTGGTACATGGCTCTTTTTGAATTATGGTTTTCTCTGGGTATATGCCCAGTAGTGGGATTGCTGGGTCATATGGTAGTTGTATTTTTAGTTTTTTGAGGAACCTCCATGCTGTTCTCCATAGTGGCTGTATCAATTTACATTCCCACCAACAGTGCAAGAGGGTTCCCTTTTCTCCACACCCTCTCCAACATTTATTGTTTCTAGATTTTTTGATGATGGCCATTCTGACCGGTGTGAGATGATGTCTCATTGTAGTTTTGATTTGCATTTCTCTAATGATTAATGGTGTTGAGCATTCTTTCATGTGTTTGTTGCCAATCTGTATATCTTCTTTAGAGAAATGTCTATTTAGGTCTTCTGCCCATCTTTGGATTGGGTTCTTTGTGTTTTTGATATTGAGCTGCATGACCTGCTTGTATATTTTGGAGATTAATCCTTTCTTAGTTGCTTTGTTTACAAATATTTTCCCCATTCTGAGGGTTGTCTTTTCGTCTTGTTTATGGTTTCCTTTGCTGTGCAAAAGATTTTAAGTTTCATTAGGTCCCATTTGTTTATTTTTGTTTTTATTTCCATTTCTCTAGGAGGTGGGTCATAAAGGATCTTGCTGATTTATGTCATGGAGTGTTCTGCCTATGTTTTCCTCTAAGAATTTTATAGTGTCTGGCCTTACATTTAGGTCTTTAATCCATTTTGAGTTTATTTTTGTGTATGGTGTTAGGGAGTGTTCTAATTTCATTCTTTTACATGTAGCTGTCCAGTTTTTCCAGCACCACTTATTGAAGAGGCTGTCTTTTCTCCATTGTATATTCTTGCTTTCTTTATCAAAGATTAAGGTGACCATATGTGCATGAGTTTATCTCTGAGCTTTCTATCTTGTTCCATTGATCTATATTTCTGTTTTTGTGCCAGTACCATACTGTCTTGATTACTCTGGCTTTGTAGTATAGTCTGAAGTCAGGGAGCCTGAGTCCTCCAGCTCCGTTTTTCTTTCACTCTTAGTGGTTCTTAAGGGCAGCCCTCTGGCTTGAGGAATGCAAATCAAATGACAGGTCAACCTTTCACAAGTGAGCCGGGAGGCAAGTGTGAACTGACATGCCAACCACACTGTGATATTCATCTCCAGTTATTACCTGGATCAAAGGAGGGCCAGTGGGAATCATCTTCTCACTTTTAGTCATATCACCTCTTCCACTCAGATACAGTCAAGCACCTCTCCCAGAATAAAGGATGTTGCCATAGTGGCTATTTTTTTTATTGTTATTGTTTTGTTTTAGAGTTTGCTCTTGTTTCACATTTACTTACCCAGTGTCACTACAGCTCTAGCCCAGTCATACAGGGTATGATGGTCAGAGTAAAAACTTTCAACCCAGCATAAATCCATGGAAGTGATCATGAGTGGATATAAGTAATGTCAGAAAGAAAAGACCTAAAATTCAAGCCCTGAAGGGTAAATGTATCTTACTAAAAAAGACAAGTCAAAATAAAAAGGCAAAATCATGCTCAAAACTCAGCTGCAAAGTGCATTACGCCTCATGACTAGGTTATGATGATTTGTAAAGAATTGTTCGTTGTTAAACAATCAGCAAAGGCATGAATTTGCTTTGTGTTTCATTTCTGCTTTTCAAGTTTCTGTAGCTGTTTTGTGCACTTAACATACAATGTCTGTTCATATCAAAGACACAGATATTCCCTAGTTTTTATGGGCACCTGGTTTTTCTCAATACAGGGGCAAAGAGAATTTACAGCAGAATTTGAAAATGAAACAAGCATGCTATACTACTTTGAAAGTTTAGTATACATGCTTATTGTCTTTTCTGGAGGTGGGAAAAAAGATTAAAATGAGTTCTTTTGTGCTAAATTCTACTTTTCTATCATGGAAACTTCACAGTAAAAATAATTTAAAAATTTGTTGCATGAAATGTAAATGCGTCCTTTTTATTTGAAAATCTAGGTGTGCTTCTTATTTTCATGACAAAACAAAAGCTTTTCTGTGCTTTTTATATAAGTAAGTAAATTATTATTCTAGGAAATCTAAAACAGAAATATCTCAGCTGATAAGAGTTTTAAAAGAAGGAATGGAGCTGGAAACTACTGTTCCTTTGGTCGTAGACCTATGCTTCCCTCCTCCAAAAAGGAAGCCAAATGTAGACAGTATTATCATCTGAAAGCAGCCTAATTATTTTTTATAAATTACAATCATATTGAATCTTAATTCAAGTCTCTTTATATCATTTTTTAATGTTAAGTTTAATGCAAGGAGAAACAGGTCTTGCTACGTCACTTATCAAAGATAAAAGCAATAAAAGCTGGATTTGTCTTTTAGGCTTGAAAAAAAACCAAATTTACACAGAGAAAGTGATATACAGCAATGACACAAGCTATACTCCTGTTATCAGAAAATAACACAGTTGAATTGCACTGGGCCAGCTCAAGTTGTCATATCATGTTGCTATTGTTTCTTATAAAATAAATAGGTTTGTTTATCATGGGTGAATGTGACATGGCAGTGCAAAAATCATATTCCATGCTCTGGCAGCTGGGAAGAGAGCAGGTGTCACCACTCAGCTAAACCTGCAAAATCCTTTGGAATTCCTATTTATTAAAGCCCACATTCTTTGCACCTTGCTCACTGGCCACTCTACATCTCCTGCAGCCAAATTCACAAATATCTTCACTGATAAGCCCATAAAAGTGCCCATCCAGAAAAACAAAGGTCTGTCTTAAGAAATGTTAGAATACAAATTGATTTCACCAGGGGCAATCCAACTGTACTGTGTCATGTACACTTACTTATAACCAATTAAACTGCTCTTTCACCACAGCTAAAATACACCTTTTTAAATTGCTCTGTTCTTTTATATAAAAACGTACAGTGCAGAAATATTGCAATGCACCATTCATAATAATTTCATTTGCCTGTCTCTTTATCTCCTCTTGATTGTTCTCATTTTATCCCTAGCATCTTGTGGCTTTCTTTTGTAAGCTGCATTATAGAACCTTACAGTGAGAGCACGATAATGAAGAAAAACAAAACTAATAGGAAAAAATTATAATTAAGCAGTCCATGGTACATTTCTGCATGAAGCAATGGAGACAATTTACAACATTGGTCCTACCTGTAGGAAAAGCTGTTGTTGTGCTAAGGCACATTTTCATGCTGATAAACTATTGAACCTAGAGTGCATTCATAATGGCTTTCCCATATTATAACTATATTCTATGTCCTAAGGTGAGAATCAAAGTAAAAAATAAAAATCAGAGTAAATTGATTATACTTTTTTTCCCACTGAAAAGTGGAAAATTCATGTGCTCCTTTTTGACACTAAAAAAGTATCATTTTTCTTCTTTATTGTGTGTTATATATATATTATGTGTACATGTATACATGTATATATGGGTATATACTCACATATACATGTATACATGTACACATATAATATATATAACATTTTATACATATGAAATATATACACATTATACACATACACTATATGTGTGTGTATATATATATATGTATATACACACATACATGCACACATAGACACATGGTACCTTGTGGGAGTCTATAAAACAAGATACCATAAGTATAGGGTTCATATTCATGGAATAATGGAATACGTTCCATACATGAATCTCAAGGAATCCTTTGAAAGGTTAATGTTCAAAATATGCCCACTGATCACTTTTTAGTTTCCCTATTTTAGAGACGTGTGACCTGTGGTAGTGGAAGGAAAAGTGGTTTGCACATATTAGCATAATAGATAGAAGAGCTCAGCTATCACAATGCCCATTTCCTCTTCCTGAAAACAGCATCCCAGTTCTTTGCCATCCTCCATTGAACTTAGAATTCCTGGGACTTAGAAGTCACTGAGTGGGCCAATGGATCAAGCTAGGTCAATCAAATCAGACTCTCCTTGGAATTAGAATCCTGAGTAGAGTGTCACCGGAATAGACAATAGCTGGATCTGACTCCTCTTGATCACAAAGCCCTGGAAAGATTGTTCACTAATTCTGTATACCAGATCCCAGTGTCTGCCCTGAGATTTGACTTTCCAAAGCTTGATAGTCATGCTTTTCCTCCAGTTCCAATGGCTGTCCTAATCACTTCCAATAAATTCCCTTTCTGTTTGGATTAGCCAGGATAGCTTTGACCAATGCATCCAAAGAAACTCAGCTGAAATAGTTAGCAGTATTTTCTATCCTGCGTACAACCCGCTGGGCTGCTCCATATCCAACATGGAGAAAGGCTTTCAGGAGTATACTTGTGATATAATAAATAAAACCTCAGTCAAAAGAACTTTAATTATGATTTCGCCTTATTAATTATGGACTTTTTTCAAATCATTTAATATCTCTGAACACCAGTTTTGTCATTTGTAAAATGGGTACATATTTCCTGCTTAGTTATACTGAATATTAATTGAAATATAAATTATCTGAAAATACCTGGTAAGTTGTTAAGTAGAATGCAACCCTTAGCTGTTGTTATTAAGTCCTTCATTCCATCTTTGCCGCTTATGGGCTGTGGGGCCGTTTTCATTTCTGTGCCTTAGCACCCTCATCTATAAAATGAAATACAACAACCTCATAGGGATGTTGTGATTATTAAATAAGTTAATAAGTATAAAGTGACTGGTGCAAAGTAAGCGTTATAAAACTGTTACCTGTTTTTGGCTGTAATATTCTTACAATGTGAGTTCACAAAAATCTAAATGTGCATGTTTCAGCATAGTATCTGTCTTTTTACCCCACTCTTTTTTTCCTCTCTATTAAAGATTTTGTTAATAAGCCACAATAGAGGCATCCAGATTGGAAAGGAGGAAGCAAAACTATTTGCAGATGACATGATCTTGTATATAGAAAATCTTCAGGAACTTACTAAAAAATTATTAGAACTAATAAATGAGTTTAGCGAGTTTGCAGGATAAAGGGTAACCAATTGTATAGCTGTGTGCTTGCAACAAACTATCTGAACATGAAATTAAAAAACAATTCCAATTAAGAAAGTATCAAAGAGAATAAAATACTTGCAAATAAATTTAACAAAAATGTGCAAGGCTTATACTCTGAAAATTACAAAGCATTGTTGAAATTAAATAAGATCTAAATAAATGGGAAACTATCCCATATATATGGATCAGAAGACTTAAGTGTGCTAAGATGGCAGTATTCCCAGTATTGATCTACAGATTCAATACAATCCCTATGAGAAGCCCAGTGGGGGTTTTTTGGTAGAAATTAGCAAGCCACTTCTAACTTCTTAGGGAATGTCATGGGACCCACCATAACCAAAAAAATCTTGAAAAAGAAGAACAAAGTTGGAAAACATACATTTCCAGATTTCAAAACTTACTACAAAGCAAGCAGTGATCAAGAGATTGTGGTACTGGCACAAAGATAAATATATAGATCGATGGGTTAGAATGAAGAGTTTAGAAATAAATCCATGTATCTACAATCAACTGATTTTTGACGAGGGTTCCAAGACCATTTAATGGGGAAAGAATAACCTTTTCAACAAATGGTGCTGGGACAACTGGACAGCCAAATGCAAAAGAATAAAGTGGGATCCTTACTTTACACCATAGACAAATATTAATGCAAAATGGATCAAAGGCCTAAATATAAGAGCTAACACTATAAAATTCTTAGAAGAAAACATAAGGGTAAATCTTCATGACTTCAGATTCGGCACTGGATTCTTAGATGTGTCACAAAAGCACAAGCAACATAAGAAAAAATAGATTGAACTGCATCAAAATTAAAAGTTTTGTGCTTTGAAAGACAATATGGAGAAAGTGAAGACAACCCACAGAATGGGAGAAAATATTTACAAATCATATCTCTGATAAGTGACTTTTATGTAGAATATATCGTCTTATAAGTAACAATATAAAGATAATAACCAAATTTTAAAATGGGCAAAGGATCTGAATAGACATTTCTGCAAAGAATATATACGAGTGGCAAATAATCACAAGAAAAGATGCTTGGCATCATTTGTCATCAGGGAAATACGGCAATGAGATACAACATCACACTCACTAGGATAGCTGGAATCAAAACATCAGATAATAATGAAGATGTGGAGAAATTGGAGGCCTCATACACCACTGGGGATGTAAAATGGCACAGCGACTTTTGGAAAACAGTCCGGAAGTTTCTCAAACAGTTAAACACTGAATTACTGTACAACCCAGTAATTCCACTCCTAGTTACATAACTGAGGTAAATGAAAAACGTACACAAATGTTTGTAGCAGCATTATTCATAATAGCCAAAAGGTAGAAACAACCAAAATGCCCATCAACTGATGGAATGGATAAACAAAATGTGGTATAGCCATACAATGCAATATTATTCGGCCACAAAAAGAATGAAGTATTGATACATTCCACAACATGAATGAACCTTGAAAACTTTATGCTAAGTGAAAAAAGCCAATCATAAAATACAACATCTTACCTGAAATTTCCAGAATAGGCAAATATATACAGAAAGTAGATTAATGGTTGCTTAGGGCTAAGGAGGATAGAAGGATAGGGAGTCATAGCTAAAGTGAATGGGGTTTGAGGTGATGGGAATGTTCTAAAACTAACTATGGTGATAGTAGTACATATCAGTAAACATACTAAAAACAGTTGAATCATGCATTTTAAGTGGGTAAATTACATGGTATTTGCATTAAATTTCAATAAGGCTGGTTTTTTTTTTTCTTAAAGCCACTATGGAGAAAGGAAATTGCATATCACCAAGAGGAGATATTCAATAAAAATAAATAAAATATTTTAGGTGCAAAGTTATATAATGTGTTAGGATCTACACAGCTTTGTTTATATATCTATAAAGCATATTATGCCCAACACAGGTATACACATTCTGTAGCTTACATATGGGACTCTACAACAAAGCCCCACATCTCTATTCTCTGTACTGAATATAGGACTCAATATTGGACAGACACAGAACCATACTTTACTAATCTTGTGTGTGTGTATCTCATAGTATACTAAAGTACCTTGGCAGGAGGTAACAAAACGTGCCCTTTGCTTTGGGTCATTGACTCTTTTTATATTTTATCCATACCTCAAAAAGAAAACAAAAACAGGAAGAATTATCTCCTGCCTTCTCTGTTAAGCTTTTCTACTTCTCCCCTATTACCACCTCCATCAGGATTGAATACTACCATATTTTCTCAGAGAATTTTGCATATAACTGTGTCACAGCACTGATTTCATCCTGAGTCACTTCTTTGTTTTCAGGTGCTTGTTACGTCTACTAGGCTGCAGCACCTGGAGATCAGAGACTGTGTGATTTATTTTCCTCCCACAGTGATAGACTTTCACTAAATTTCTGCAGAAAAAATGAAAATTTTACATTTGTGCATTCTAGAAGGCAAATTTTTCTATCAAATATAATACAAAATCATAGAAATTCAGAGTTGGGAGACCTTAGAAAATATTTGGTCTAGTGTATCAATTAATGTTAAAAAATCTTTCCATAGCATTCTTGAAAAATGCTTTAATTCAAGCCACTAATTGAACATTTCTGATGCCATAGACTCCATACCTCACAAAGGGGCTCATTACCTTTTCAACTAGCTTTTATTGTTGAAAGGTTCATCATTAATGTTAAGCCTAATCTTGTAACTTCCACCCTTTGGTTGGTCTAAGATCTGTCACGTATGGCTATATAACATTATCCAATTCATCTTCCAAGACAGCGTATTAATTATTTAAAGACACTATCATACTCTCCCTTGTCTTCTCTTTGTCAAGCTTCCCAGTTTATTCAAATGTTTCTCATAGATGTGATTTCTGGACCTTTCACCATACGGAGTCAGCTCCTTGGGACACCACCAGATTTTTAATAACCCTTTTAAGTTGTACTTCCCAGAGAAGGAGCCTAAAACATGTGACCAGTGTCAAATACACTGATGCCTTTTTCCTTTCTTAATCTATACCTCGGGCTCCTGTTAATCATTCTAAAATTGCTTGAGTTATTTTGAAAGTCACATCACATGGTCTCCTACTAAGCTTGCCATAAACCCAACTCTTCTTACGTATTTTTTCTTTATGAATCCCGTTAAGTCAGATCTCCCTAGTTCTTCCACTTGCAATTCATCTTGTTAACCTTCGTACAAGTTTCCGTACTGATTTGTGAATAAACAAAAGTGCTCTGCCCAAACCAGGTGCTTAACAAATGTCTGTACCTCTCTTTCACATCTCTTATCACAGAAAGAATGTTACGTTTACTAAGCAATTATTTGAGAGCAGGACCCATGTATATTTTTGGTCATCACTGTATTCTCCTCAATTAGCAAAGTGACTGACAGACAGTAGTCACTCATGAACACTATTTCTTTCCATAATTCTTTGACTGCATTGTCATGTTGCTGAAAACAAGTCAATTCAGAGAAATAGTTTGGTTGCATCATCAGTCAATTCAGTCAAAAAAGTTAACTGAGTGACCTCATGGTGACAGTGTTTGAAATGATCTTCCCAATAAAGGGTCAGTACCATTAAAAACCCAAAGTCAGTTCCAGATTTCCAAAATATGCCCAATCTCACCTAAGAATCTAACCTCTGTGTCAAACAACTAACAATCCCATAGCCTGGAAAGCTTTAATTTGCTGAGTAAAGTAGGTGTCCACATGCTTAGTCTCTGCAACGCTGCCTTGTAATTAGTAGGTTCACAACGCTGATGGCCATGGCTACCGCATGTAAGATTCAAGGAAAGTTTATTTTCCTAGTTTTACTAGTTCATGACGATTTTGATTTGAGTATGCACAGTTTGTAAGGTATATAATCCATTTTTGTTTTCTTGATAAAGTAAAGAAAAATTCAAAGACATCTCAAGAAAAAGAACTGTTTAAGACTGTAAGTAAATGTAACAAATAAATCGTAGGTACTATTGGAAGAGACAAGCAACCTAACATTTCTAATTAAAATTGGGCTGTCACATTTTTCAGTATATGGAGGCTAAAGATGATCTTTTCTATCATACACTAACTTGAACACATTATTTTATAAGTTACACTTGACATTCCAAAAGATTTTAGAATTTGGGAAACTTTTTATCATTTTTTTTGATATCCTCATATTTATGGAAGAATAGGCAGACAAACCTCCTGTTCTTTAATAACATAACATGAGGTACTCCTTGGAAACAGGACACAATAGAGAGAGGGACTGTTTATGAGTCAGAGAAACATGTGCTCCTGTCAACTTGAATAAGAGCCATCAGATATTTCTGGTGATGAAAACCTTTCAGTGAGGTGAAACAGGCCACATTCCATTCCTTTTATTTTCAGAGATGAGATGGATTTGAAAACCATAACCTGGCTTCTTGATGCAAGGACTCGCCACATGAGATAATCTCCAGCACATTACTATTGGCAAGCAGATCTTTCACCCTTTTGTCTCCATGCATTACAGAAAATGTTAAATCAGTTTGGTGTCCATATAAACTTTTGATCCTAGGAATAGCCTAGGGTACCTTCATTATCTTCCCGAGGACCATGTATAGGCCTTCAGTAGGTAGTACTAATTTAATTTCTTTGCTAGAGGAAAAAGTAGCTGATTTTCTAGATCAATATTTGATTGAATATGTTTGAAATGTTGGCAGATAAAGGCCCCTTTTCTGGTCCAAAGACTTTTTGAACCACAGAGGTATAGCGTTCTAGCTCCCCTGGGATTTGAGTGGAAGGAGGTCTCAAAGATCTGTAAGAAGCCTTCCTGTCTTTCCTTGTGTTCTTCCAGCAAGACTCTCTAAAGGTTGAGATGAGAAAAAGATAAGATCAAGAACTGGAATGTCTTTATATCCATTTTTTTAATCTTTCCTGGGGCTTCTCTTAACTAAAAATAATCGTTTATAACACTAGTTTACAAAAACCTCCTGTAATAGGATGGTTGAAAGAAAACCTATCTGATCAGCTTTAAGGAGGTAACCCAGTGACTTTGGCTAATAATTTGAGACCTCAGATTCTCCCACTCATACCGCTAATTAAACAAGAATGCCCACGTACCATCAAAAATAAAATGAATAGAAATTTAAAGGCTGAGATGTTAGACATAGATGAGAACTTGAGTTGTTTAGTTTACATTGATAAGTAAAAGACCTTTTCACAAACTGTGCTGGTTTGTAAAGACATTTACAAAGGAAAAATAAAGATTGGGAAAAATTTCCATCCATATAATATCTGACCATACGAACAAAAAAATCTAGTTCAGAAGTATATGTGTCACTGTAATCATTATTTTTCTTTCTAAAGTGTTATCTAAATTAGCAGCTCTACCCCAAATAAAACAGCTCACACATGACTGAAGAGTATTATTCAGAGTAAACAATTCTAGCAACACTGTTTTCTAAGTCTACGTATGAAATTCCAAGATCCTTGAGAAGAATGTTTTCCTTTAATTTTTTCCTTTGCCACAGAAATGCACCTGCATTCCCTCAAAGCACAAAAAGGAAAGGATACTCACAACTCCTTCAACTCTCTTTCCTAACGTCGAACTTTTGTTTGACTGAAGGAGAAGTTTGCTTTCCCCTAGCTACTGATTTGAATATACAAGTTCATTTTAAAAAGAAGACTAGCCACCACATGAAAAGCCAACTGCAACTCCTTGGAAATGCAGACTCCAAAGGACTTATTCTCCACTGGTTAAGTCAAATCAATTCTCTTATTTTGAGATGGGAGGATTACAATCAGTTTAGGTTTGTTGTTGTTTGTTTGTTTTTTCATAACGATTCCCCACAGCTTCCTTTTATATTGGTAAAACCACCTGGTCAAAGTAATAATATTTGCCATATAAATCGAACAACTATTCTGGCCATTATATCATATTTCTTACTTGGAATGGGAAATAATTAGCCTCTGAAAAGGGACTTCATTTTCTTTATATTTTATTTTATAACACTTTGCTCACTGCTAGGTATAGAATAGTATACATAATAAATACTTAAGTTGATCAGTTATGTAGATAAACTTAATTTTCAAGTTCTGCTTTTAAGGAGTAGTCATAATTTGACTTAAGTAAACCAAGTTTCTATCTACAATTACATTATGACATATACAACACTAATGTCATCAGAGATTGTAATAGAGTATTTTTCACAGTGCTTATATGTCAATTGAACATAACACATAAGCAATTGCTACAGGCAGAAGGATCTTCAATGCAAACTCAAATTGCCCCTGAATCTTTGATTTAGAATCTTTGCTTCAGGGTCTGCTTGCAACCCAAGCATCCCCTGTCAACCAGGCAGCTCTGATTGTTAGTTTTTGAGAGTTTCCTTTTTTTTTTCATGGCCTAAAAAGCACAAAAGACAAAATCAGTGAGGGTTATTGGATATGAAAATTTAGATTGACACCAGCAAGAAATATAAAGTATTTTGTATGCCTTTCCTCAATATTATTGTTAATAAAAATGTGGCTCTACATTTCCTCCAAAGCTCGTGTTTTGTAAGGTTCAATCTACATATTTCTTGTAATAGATGTCCTTCCATACACAAAGATTTAAGGTTTAATATCTCCTGATATTTTCCCTAAATAAAATCATGGGCACTAGACTAATGTATTTCATTGGTACACGTCAAATCTAATTTGAAAATTCTGTCTAATTTGATAATGCACAAATATTAGTTACCTACCCACATTCCCCATCCTTTTGGAAATCAGAAGTTGGAGGGGATGGTAGAAGGGATATGTATTTACTCCTTCCCTCTAGAATTCATATTTTTAGGGAAAGGTGAGCCCACTCCCAGTCTCTCAGCTCTAGGAGAATCTTATCGACTTGCTTAAAAACTTTTCTCCCATGAATTGGAAAGGAAGCATGGAACTCCACTAAGGCTGGGCACCATCATCTCACCTCAAGGACAGGTAGGCTTGGGATGATGCCCTTACCCTAATTCACAGAAAATTAGAGAGGTAAACACTGAGTCCTTGACAGCCTCTGGATCAAGTAGCCCTGAAGTCTGCCTGAGCAATCAATCTCCTTTATCATTTAGGCTCTTGAGTTGGGTTTTCTATTATTTGTAGCATTATAGATACTGATTGTCTCACTTTCCATTTTTTAGTATATTTCTTTTCCTATTTTGTCATAGCCACAAGGAACATAGATCATTTGTGGCAAATGATCTGGTTTCCTTGTGACAACATAGCCATGATCCAAATTCTACTCTTCAGATATTTAAATTTCTAATTCATTTTCTTAATGGAATTTTCATTATTTCTAACATCACATTCAATCTAGACATCAAATTCTATAAATATCTGTTTTACGCCTGACGACTGTACCTCCTAGCTGACTCTGAACCTGGGGATGTAAAGGTTTCATGAAAGATACAGCCTGAAACCCACTAATGGGAGCAGAGGGTTTCATCCATACCATGTACATGCTGGTTGAAACCCAACAGATCTTTTTTACTTAAGCAAAAATTGTAAGCAAAATACATTGTTTGAACATTATCCTGAAACAGTGCCTTTAATATAATTCCATTAAGGTGAATTTTTAAATCTACATATATGACATTAAACAAAGTGGCCTAATGACAAATATCCATGATTAAATACTTCCATTTAACTTTATTATACAAATAATGTTTTATTGATATGAATCAGGAAACATTTTTTCAAAGAATCTGGGTGGCCATTCATATTTTTTTTTACTTTCATTTATTTTTAAAAAATTTTTATTGGAGTATAGTTCCTTTACAATATTGTGTTAGTTTATACTGTACAGCAAAGTGAATCAGGTATAAGTATACATATATCCCCTCTTTTTTGGATTTCCTTCTCATTTAGGTCACCATAGAGCATTGAGTAGAGTTTCCTGGGCTGTACAGTAGGTTCTCATTAGTTATCTATTTTATACATAGTATCATATATTTTTAAGTTTCTCAGTTTACTAATCATTTTGATTATTTTTGCTGATAAATTTGCAAGAGACTTTAAGACAGCTGAATTTTACAAATGAAATTAATGTATGTCTGGAGGCACTGTGATGCACTTGGTATACATATCATTTGTTTTGATTATGTAATTAACATGTTCTTCTTACTCATACTATAAGAAATGGGGTATGGTTAATTACATGACTTCTAATTTCAAGAAAATAATGTAACTAAAATATGCCATCTATTTTTCCTTTATCTGCTACTGTTACCTATATAACACTCTCTTTGGTGATGAGGATTGGATGCTCTTAAAAGAGAAAAAAGATGAACCACAGTGGGTGGTATGAATTCTAACATTCATGGCAAAGAAATGAGTATAATACATACTGGAAATTTTGAGCAAACTCTGTGATATATAAAGTATTCTGTATTTATACATATAAAATATTCTGAAGAATTTCAGACAGTTTTAAATTAGTCATTCTTTTTCTTGATATTCATATTCTGGGATGATTACATTAGTCTTAAACTAGCTAGATGAATAATCCTGAGGGAAAAAAGAGCTGTGATTCAACTACTGGGTGTATGTCAAAGCCTATGACTAAGGGATGGTGATTCCCCACTTACTGAAGCAAGAAATTACCAGGAGTAGAGGGAATAAAGATAAAGTTCAATGAAAGCAGAAGAGAAAAACATGGGACCCATGGAGCCAGAGTTGGCTCTGAGATTGTGGCAGTTGGATAAGCCCTGTGCACTAGGTCTCCTTCATTACTTCAGAAAACACTGTAGCCAGAGTCCCATCATGTAGACAAAGCATGGTTGCCAGGAATGCAGGAGGCCGCCATTTTTCTAGAGTTAGACAAAAGATATTGGTCATCTGAGAGATGTCCACTCTCATCTTGGGGATGAGGCTTCTGGATATACTCAAGGCAGAGTGGCACAATTGGCATCACTGGATGGGGATTCATGGTGGGCTTTCAAGCCAATAGTACCATGGGAACTGAAGGCGGGTGATACAAGGAAAAACAGAGACGCTAACTATTGCCGCAGGAAATCTACAGGAAATGTGTAACACTTTACATTTTACACCAGGAAATTAACACTGCTACTCATAGCATAATCCTTAATGATTTCTCCAAAAGCTACAAACTGGGGTCTATTTTTTTTTAATTACCCCAGCTATTTTTTTTTAATTAATTAATTTATTTATTTATTTTTGGCTGTGTTGGGTCTTCGTTTCTGTGCGAGGGCTTTCTCTAGTTGCGGCGAGCGGGGGCCACTCTTCAACGCGGTGCGCGGGCCTCTCACTGTCGCAGCCTTCTCTTGTTGCGGAGCACAGGCTCCAGTCGCGCAGGCTCAGTAGCTGTGGCGCACGGGCTTAGTTGCTCCGCGGCATGTGGGATCTTCCCAGACCAGGGCTCGAACCCGTGTCCCCTGCCTTGGCAGGCAGATTCTCAACCACTGCGCCACCAGGGAAGCCCTGGGGTCTATTTTAGATGATGTCTTGATATAATTATATAATGTAGGCTCATGGAAGCAGGGGATATGAATTATGTAGTTCTTAGTAGTTATCTGCACCCACATAGTATGCACTGAACATGGTATGTTGAATAGGGCACAAGTTAGAAGTCCTGCTCTCCAGTCAGCTGTTGTCAATAATTGCATTGCGGTGGGAAAACCGGAACCTGTGTAAGCCTTCACTTCCTCTTTTATGAAATGAAAATAACGGAGTCAGCCAGGATGATCTTTAACATCTCTCAAAAACATTTCATGGTTTACACATTTCTGGTAGATATCCTGAGACAATAGGCATCATCTCTATTTTTTTCTTGTCCCACCTAACTTCAGTAGCCATTTACTATTCATTATTATATATAAGCTGATTTTCCTAAATCACTAGCCTTTTTAAAAAAAAAATTTATTGAAGTATAGTTGATTTACGATGTTGTGTTAATTTCTGCTGTACAGCAAAGTGACTCGGTTACACATATATATATTCTTTTTCATATTCTTTTCCATGATGGTTTATCACAGGATATTGAATATAGTTCCCTGTGCTATAGAGTAGGACCTTGTTGTTTATCCATTCTCCATATAATAGTTTGTATCTGCTAATCCCAAACTCCCAAATTTGTCTTTTAAAGATTAGCAGCTCTTCTACTATTTCTGCATCTTCCTTAAGGAAGTTCATCGTATCAAACTATGAATCTAAAAGAGTAGAAACTAAGCACCCAGCAGTGATGTTGGATATGCAGTAGTCTCCAAAAGGATAAAAGTAAGCCTGGCAAAAATCTCTGTTTTGTTACCTGCCTCTGATACATTTGTGAAGGAGTGTTAATGAAAAATGAGAGTGATGTTCCCATCACACATTTTTGGATTATCGTACAGTCACATCAATCGGAAGCCTAATGAAACAGAGACCACCTACGGAGGAGGGATATGGTCTTCCTCTGTCTGCCTGCAACCACCTTACCAACCAGCTGTGTAGAACCAGCTGCCTCTTTGTATGAGGCCCTAGTACTGACCACACATTTAACATTGATAATGGGCAGTGCCAGTTTCCACCATCTTTCACTGGTAGAAATACCTCATAGCACTTTACAGTTATGTGGTGATGGTAACAGGTAATAGGCATATTTCCACATAGGGTGATCTCAAAGTTCCAGATCTGTATCCTCTCACAATGTTGACCTATTGGAACTAGACCAGGTCGCAGGTAAATTAACTGGCCCTTCCTTTCCACTGACTAAGGGAACATGCTATGCATTCATCGAATAGAATTTCTCACAAGCAGGGGAATAACAATAAGAAACCTACTAAGTGGGTTCCCACAAAACATATCAGGGACTCCATAAAGAGGAAAACTGATGATGTTCCAAATGGAAGCGTTCTATTCTTTGTTTTTGCACCTGTTCAAACTGACATCTGGAATTAGGCTTGTAACTAGTCAAACATTACGACTTTCCATCAAGCTGACTGGGAGAAACAAAAGAAAGAGAATATAGTGTAAAATAGTAGTTCATCCTGTCCTCATCAGGCTCCCTACCTGTGCTTATCATCGGCTGCAGTTTATTCTTGTTTTTTTTTTTTAATTTGACTTCTAGAAGCCATCTGGCATTCAGTCTAATTCCCACATTATGGTTCTCCATAAGTCAGTCTGCTGTCAGGTCATAGGATTAAGTTTAAGGTTTTCTTAATTCATTGTGAGGTTCTTCACAGATATGATCTATTATATCTTCCTGAGCTTGTCCAGTTGTAGATTTCTGCATGTGATTTATGTTTAGCAGGTGTTAGTTTGCTAGAGCTTTCTAAATATCGGCTCCACAGTGCAAGGGAGGCTTTGGAAGACACGAGGACTCAAAACTGTGTTGCTCCACAACTGGAGAATGGCCTCCCTGCTGAAATTCAATGTTGCAGAGCTATTTATTAAGCCAAAAAGATGGATATTCCAATATATGGAAATTAAAGAGACTCAATTCCAACCTCAACTCACCATTTGCACCTATGTATTATGTGGCTTTCAGGATATGGTATATCATTTAACAGGCAGGACAACTAGGTGAGTTTAAAAATAGAGATTTACTCTTTGCTATAAAGTACTGTGAATTTGAGTGTTATTTTGTAATGTCCTACTTTTAAGCTGAATTCTTTTTTTTTTTTAATAAGCTGAATTCTTTTGTATGATTTTTTTTCCCTGGTGTAAAGTTTAAGTGCCTAATGAAAACCTAGGCATTGTTAGGGAGAGGGGGGAGAAAAAGGCTGCCTTTACAGAGTATACCTAATAAAGCATTAAAAAATGCATTATTATACATTTGGAAGATGTATATAGCAGTGTAGGAAACAGGAAATAAGGAATAAAGCTCATTTAATAATGAATGTCCACATAAGTGTCTGCAAGCTATTATCAAATTTTTATTTCTTATGTTACATGCATTTTAATAAAATTTCTAGATCAGGATATGATGATTTCTATTCTTCTCATGACAATGGGCTGTTTGTCTTAGCTTTCTGTGCATGATACAATACGATGTTTATTAAACCCATAAAATCTTTTGCCTCATATTGGTCTTTTATGTGATATAGATATAGATCTTTTATTTTAAAACTCTGTTTTATAGTTATTCCTCACCTCACCTACAGGAAGGAAATTGTTACACACATATTATAGATGATTAATCCAAGATATAGGGAGATTAAGATACTGTGCCTGTGGTCTCACTGAGAGTTAATCAAAATTAAAATGCACAGCTCTGAGTTCCCAGGCCAGTGCTCAGCCCCTGGAGCTATGTCACTTTGCACTATAAATCGTCCCTATAATTTTAAAAATTTATAATGTGCTCATCAGTTTGCATATCTGAGTATGAATTACAAACATTAAAATTGGCCACAACTCTTCATCACTCAGTTACTAACAAGAAGCACCTAGAAGGTCAAAGTCATGAAAGGCCAAAGTAAATGATATGTGTGCACCTTTTGCTAAACACCGCGCATAAGATGCAATACGTATTCCTTATTTTTTCTGACACTAGGAGATAGTTCAAACCTTGGTGTATTCATAGCATCGATAGTTGACTGTGAATTATTAGAAGAAATTAAAATGGTACTCTAAAAATTATTTTAGTATGATTCAGACTTGATATCATCTTTAGACACCAAGTATTAAGGGAAAATACTTATGAACATACAAGTAATTAATAAGATATAATGTAATCCTTCAGTTAAAAATCAGTACAATTGTTTAAAAAGCCAGTAATATATAAAAAGAGTCATATAGCAATATAACATGTATTAAGCACTGATGAAATACATCGTGGTTTGGGGAGGTCTTGATTTCTATGGACATTTCCTGTATAATAAGAAATTTTCCACAATTTTCTACCTTCAGCTGTTGTTGTTCTCATTCTTTCTCTTGTTACGTTTCCATTGTTTGACATCTGACAGTCAGTATCAATGGAGCAATTAACCATATAGCCTTGACAGGAATACCAACTCAAAAAAATGGTCAAAAGAACACAGAAAATTTGGGATCTTTTTTGAAAAGGCTGATGGTCTCACTGTAATTAAAGTATGAGTAATTCTGCTTGTGTGTTTGTTACACAATTCTACTGGTATAGAGTTAAAGAAATATGGGACCCTACAGTGGATTGCAATGAAAAAGAACTTTTATTCTCCAGTCAGTGATAATAAAGCATGACTCCTTAGGGAGGGATTTTTCCCCATAGTATTTGCACCACCTTCCTTTTAAATGCTACTAAGTGTGAAATTAGTGTTGTCCCTCAAAGTGCATAAGATTAATTGTTAGTAACTGAACACAGTTTGGGGGTTAATTATATAAAAATTGATATTAAAGAATACTACCAGATTGATTGAGTTTTACAGTTTGCATTTCGTTTTCAAATTACATGAGTTGAAAGGCAGTGGTAAGAAACAATAAAAATTCATTCAAAGCTGCTAAAGCAAATTAAGGTTTACTAGTCCTTTGAAAGACAAATGAGTCAGATGCTGTAATGTAGGGAAAGCAGTAAAAATGATTCTGAAATTAACTGTAAAATTAAAATATCAACTGTTCTAAGACAGTACGTGTTGACCACATTTGTGGAGGTGACCTGGCTTCCCCTGTGTGTCTGACTAGTGCAGGTAGAGCAAACCAGGAACCCAGGGCTATTCTTTGAAAATATAAATTATGATGATTTGACTGGAGAATGGGAAAAAGTGCATTCAATTCATTGTCTCCCGTTATTCCCTATTTATCTTTAACTTTTCAGCTAAAGACTTCTGCTCCCTGAAATATGGACTAAATGCCCTTTTCCCTATTTCTCCCACTAAGTACAGCTAAAAACCCTGGATGTTACGTATAAACCAAAGACGACTCTGAAAGGTAGAGACAAGAAAGCAGACCAGCTAGGGATCTGGGGACCAAAGGAACAATGCGGTGATGAGTTCTCTGGGTTTTCTTTATGCCTCGTGTATTCCAGACTGGGAGCAGAGAAATGACAGAAAACACCGGTGGGTGCAGACCTAAAGCCCCAGCAAAAGCCTGATCTGTCTTGCCAAAGGAGCAGAAAGAGATAGCCTAGTAGGACAGAATTTTTTAGACAGTGACTGCTCTATAACAGCAAACACCACAGGAAAAAACCCCTCATCCCCTCCAGCAAAGGCCAAGTGGAGAGCCTAAACCTTTGCCCTTCCCTGCTTGTCCAACACACCCCCAAGCTACCCTCCTGAGATTAGCAGGACAAGATGAGTAGAAAGTAGAATAAGATGAAAAACACACTAAACAAAATGGAGTTAGCTTTACTAGAAACAGAAAAAAATAAGGCTTAAGACGACAGAGAATCAAATCAATGACACAGAGGGTAAACTTGAGGAATGTTCCCAGACATCTAAGTGACTATATAAAGAGAGAAAATATGAATTAGAATCTAAAGAGTTATAAAGAGCTGAGTAAATGGATCAGAAACAATAAGCAAGTTATAACAGAGAAAAAGATCTAATAAGAGAACCAAGAGTAGGCAGAAGTTAGGAACAGAGATTAGTACCTAGACATAGCCTGGTAAAACCTTAAATTTCTTGACTGACACAGGAACTTGGCAAGCAATTGGTGCAAACGTGCACACACGTACACACACATACACATTTGTTTTTGTAAATAATGAAAATTAGACTGGCATCCGCAAAAATAAGTATCAGAAGACAATTGGGGAAGTTTCTATAGAACTTTTAGAGAAAAGTCAATGTCCCAGTAATTTTAAAATCGATTAAGTTGTTGTTCATGTGCAATGATAACCAGAAGACATCCTCAGATACCAAAAGCCACAGAAAATATATCATCCAGGTATAATTTCTGAAAGGCTACTAAGAGATGCTCTTCTCACTTAAAACAATGAATCAATGGTAAACTGTGTCAGATAGGGATAAGAAATGAGAACCAAAATCAGTGAAAACAATAGCAATGAGTGGAGAAAAGAAAAGTAATCAGGAAAGGGTTTATATTGGCAGCATGGTTAAAAATAGAATTTAAAAATCAGATAAAGGAAATATTTTTTAATGATGGTACTTGTGACTCCAGATTAAATTATCCAGGACTAGTAAAAAGGAAAAGAATTTTAGAGTAGAATGCGAAAACACTAAGTCCCTTGTCTCACTAAAACAAAAAGTCATTAATTTAATTTTGCTAATACGATAAATATAGGTTTAGCTTTAAGGCAAGTAGTATATTTTAAAACAAGATGTTTACTTAGCAAATCACTGAAGTATACAGCAGAATACAGAATGTCCCTCCGACCCTCTACTTCATCCCCAGCTTCCTCTTGGACTATCTGACACTGAGCCCTTTTGGTTCTAACAGCCTTGGCATCTACCAGGGCTGTTAGCGGTGTCATTCTTTCCTCATCAAAAGATCTTCTTCCTGGTCTTCAGCTGCTGATTGTACTCTTTCTGAGCAGCCTGTAGACTGGCCCCACAGATGAGTTTGGACCTACCTGAGGCTAGTCATCACATGGGGACTGAGATTAAGTGCCAAATAACAGCGCCAGGATGACAAAATACCTAAGGAAATAAACTGTCTCCGAACCAAAAAGAGAGGAACAGAAATACAATTATTCGAAGATATTTTAACATAGTGGTATCAGTCTGGGACAGGGCAACTTGGCTAAAATAAATAAGATCTTAGAGAATCAAAACAAAAATTAATAGCTTAGAATTCCTATGGATTGAGAATCATATCACCCAAAGACAATATAACTTTTCTCAGGATCCTCTGGAATAATACATTGGCAAGAGTATTTTTTTAATCCTGGGAAAAAGTGCAGTGAATGGGTATCAGCCTTATTACAAATGAAAATATTTCTATCCTAGTTCAAACAACAGAGTTCTGCTGTAAAAAGAGATAGGTTAATGGAACAGAAAGAGAGCCTCCAAATAGAGTGTACTATGTGTAATAAATTAATATATCATAAAGGTTTTATAAGTCAATGGGGAAGAAAAGTCTTACCAATGACAGTTTTTAGATAATTGGTTGGCAACTTAGGAAGGATCTATTTTGACTTTCACTTCACACCATATACCAGTACCCTGTCAAACATAGGACCAGCGAGGAAAGCAGGAAAGAGATGGGACTTAGTGAATTAACCCTCGCCCCCCGCCCCCCGCCAACCATCCAACACCAATTCACCTAACCATTCCATTTTCTCATTTTTATCAGTTAAAGTTCCATGTAAGATTTTGTTTGAAGAAAGAGTTTTTCACCAAAAAAAGAAAACAAAAAGTTTGAAAATTTGCCATACACCAAACTACATTTAGAGGAATAAAATGTTATTGAGAATAACACTGAAAATGAATAACACTGAAAATCCAAGGGAACACATAATTCACTATAGTAAATATCTAAAATGAGTAGAATTTTCCAAATGGAGAAGCAATAGGATAAAAACATAGGAGAAACTGAGAGATGACTAGATAAAAATAAACTTTCTTTATATCAAAAGAAACCAAAGTAAAAAGATGGTAAGGAAATATTTGTATCATATGTGAAGCTTAATGTGTTAACTCCTTAATTTTAGAAAGCTTTTATATAAATGAAAAATAGAAAGATCTTGAGTTCAGAAAAAAGCAAATTATTTGGACAGCAATGTCCAAAAGGGAAAACCCTGATAAATATCACAACCATAAAGAGAATGTGGGTGAGAAATAGCGACCGATTTTTTGCAAAATGGAAGGTGGGAAGACGAATGTTGACTGGTGACAGAGTGAGGAGAAAGCAGGGGGCCTGACTGATCTGCCCTCCTGAGCCCCACAGCTGGACTCTGAAATATCAGGGAGTGAGACTTGGAGCCGGAAAGAAAGGACTCATCAGCAACACGTACACAAAATTCAGTCCCTGCTGCCTCTCTCCACCCTGTCTCATTCTCTCCCACATACGCATGCACATGCACATGCACACACATGCAGAATCCCCGGAAGTCAAGCATTTATTGCCCAAGTTAAAAAAAAAAAGGAAACAAGATCAGAGTTGCCTTTTCCAAAGAAAATGAACCACTTCTCTGGGGGAGAATTTAAGAGTGTGATAAAGCTACCCCATAGCAAAGCTTTCTTTCCTTGCTTCAGGGTCTCCCAGCTTGATGGCTGGCTCCCACCCTACTCACCCTAAAGCAAAGCATGTCAGTGGATAAACTCTGCTCCTGGACAAAAAGCACATAGTCATTTATTTTTATTGTCACATTCTTACCTATAAACATGTAACAAAGGATTACTTGGCAATGAGGGAAGCCTGTAATATGAAGGAGAATGATCACGAAGTAAGAACAGAAATGACCGTCAAAGAAAGACAGAATTCAGACTAAAGAAAATAAAGAAAAATAATCTCTGATAATACCTCACGAATATTTCGTGCAATACTGTATCCATAAAGTATGAACAGGATGCTATTAAAAGAGGGTCAAGCAGAGAACAAGAAAAACTCATGGAAATAAAAATAGGATTGCTGAACAAAGAACTACCACTAGTAAACAAATACAGGGGAAAATGAACAGCATCACAATATGCAAATTACGCAAATGGACACAAAAATGCCCTGCTTTGTTTCATTATTAAATTAACAAATGCAAAAGAAACTTTTAATATAAAAATACTCAATGCTGGGGAGGATGTAGTAAAACTCTGCTTGTGGTGTTATATAATTGTAAAACTGAAAATAATTTGGCAATATGTATATAGAAAGAGACATGAAAACTAACTTTTGACCTGGTGATTTTGTTTTGTTTCCATCTGAAACATGTAAGGAAATTGAAACAAAATATAGAAACAAGGAGGTGCCCAAATAGATGATCACAATGGTATTTAGAAGAGGAAAATACTCCCAAGCCAGCACTCGCTATTCTGCAGGTACTTCTGAAATACCCACCAAGGAGCATTGAGGATGTTTAAACTCTCACCCAGCACTACCCTCGCAGAGTCTACCCTTAGAAATGAATTGTGTTGGCTTTTTTTCTTCTCACAATCACTGGTTAATAAAAGTTGTTGCTAGAAGAAAAAATGCCTGGGATAGGTTTTGAAAGATGAATAAGAGCTGACAGAGTTAAAAAAAGGAACAGCAGTTCAGGCCACAGAAAAAGCATGAACAAGTAGGCAGAACATAAAATAATACAAAGTGCTTGAAAAACTATAAGCGGCTTGGAGTTCCTAATGCTTAAAACATTAAGCTGGGAGTGGTTAGAGATGAGACCAGGGAAATAGAGGAGTGTCAGGTCAAAGAGAGGCTTATAATATAGGAGACTAAGAAGTTTTGACATTGGGTAATGAAGAGCCATGAAAGGATTTAAGCAGAGTGACAACTGCAGGTTGTGTTTTGATACATCACCATTGCTACCTGAAA
Organism: Aethalodelphis obliquidens; assembly: GCF_003676395.1. Lineage (NCBI taxonomy): Eukaryota > Metazoa > Chordata > Mammalia > Artiodactyla > Delphinidae > Aethalodelphis > Aethalodelphis obliquidens. Next base: position 4,239,186 of record NW_020837984.1, on the reverse strand, counting down.
GGAAAAACTCTATTTCCTCTCTCTACACTCAGTACTTCCCAGTACCAAATGTGTGAGGGTTTTTCCCACACCAAGCAATTTGACTCTCCAGTGGAAACTGATCAGGTATCCTACAACTTAACTTAATTCTGACACTATCTACCTGGAGATAGCATCAGATTCCACAGACTAAGGGCTCAGTCCCACCAGATTGCCCTCCCGCCACTTCAGACACCAATTGTAAGTCCAGGTAGTCACTTGTGCTTCTGACAGACTGGCTATGAATTGGGGGTTCCCATGTCCCCTCCTCAGGTCCAGTAATTTGTAAGTATGACTCACCGAAGTCAGGAAAACAGTTTACTTACTAGATCACCAGTTTATTATAAAAGGATATAATTTAGGAACAGTAAGAAGGAGAAGCATAGCGCAAGGTATGAAGAAAGGGGCAGGGAGCTTCCTTGTCCTCCAGGTGTGCCACCCTCCTAGCATCACCATGGGATGCATCACTAAACCCCTTTTAGTAAGGGTCTTTTATGGAAGCTTTATTATATAGGCACAATTGATTAAATAATTGGCCATTGGTGATTAACTCAACTTCCAGCCCCTCTCCCCTCCCTGGAGGTGGGGAGGGGAGGCTAAAAGTTCCAACCCTCTAATCGCATTGTTGGTTCCCTTGGTAACAAGATGCCCATTCTTAGGGACTTTCCAATAGTCACCTCATTAACACAAACTCAGGTATGGTAGAAAGGGGTTTGTTATGAATGACAGTAGACTCTCTTTGCACTTATCCCTTAGGAAATTCCAATGGTTTTAGGAGCTCTACCAGACCAAATATATAATTCTTATTATAAGTCACTGTATTACACTAGAAATATGGTAGAAATAAATGGGGAGTAGAGGGCATGGTGGGAGATGACACGTTCAGTTTAGGATGTGTTACATATATGGTTATTATCAGACATCTAAAGGGATATGTCTGTCTAGTTGGCCGTTGGATATATAAATACAAAGGGGAAGGGAGAGGGCAGGGCTGAAGACACATTTTTTTGAAGTCATTAGCATTATAAATGGGAGCGAAAACAATGAAAATGAGGAGATTGTGTAAGAGAGTGTGTAAAAGAAAAAAGAAGTAACGGTGAGTAAAAACTGGAACTCTGTGGGGCACAATATAAAAGAAGCAGACAAGGAGAAAGAATCTACCAGGAAATGAAAAATGAGTGGACAGAGGTGGGAGAGGAGAGTGAAACGACATTGGAGTAGAGAGCTGCAAGAAAATGTCAGCAGTGTTCAATGGAACAGGGGGACTTAGGATAGGAAGCAAAACATGATCATTGGACTTGGTTACCTAAAAGTTGTTGGTAATATTTTTCCCCAAAACTAATCTCTGCAGAACCTAATTGCGAGAAGTTTGAGTGTTGAAGAGTTACAGGAAGCAAGAGTCACCTCCTCTTCAGAGGCAGCTGACTGAGCAAAGGAGAGTAGGGAAGAGTATAGGGAATGTATGTGGGGGGCGGTGGCTAGTGTTATTGCTTTGTTCATTTAAGAATGCAAGACCCATGAACATATCTCTAGGATAAGAAGAACAAGACAGAGAAAATAAAGCATGAAAATAACAGAAGAGAGTGTAATCTTGGAGGAGACAGCAAGCAATGAAATCGAAAGCACAGAAAGAGGGGGCCTTAAACAGGAAGATGTAGACCTTAACCTTTGACACTTGAGGAAAGCAAGTACGTATGAATGTAGTTATAGATAAACTAGTGTGTGTGGGAGAGGGTGGGGGTGGAGGTGGAGAGAACAGGGAATAAGCTGAGGTCTCAAACTTCATAGACTTAATTTTTTTGTGAAGTAGGAGGCCAGCTCAGCTGGTTAAGGAAACTGAAGAATATGGTAAGATTGAAGCATCATTGAGTTCAAATGGGAAAGCGAGCTGACAGGGTATAAGGACTGTGGAATGCATTGAGGCCCTAAGATTGGAAACCATAAATGTGTAGTAGTGCCAATCTGTATGGTCTTGAGCTGTTTCTCTAGCTATTCTCAGCATCCCAAGTGTAGCAGAGCAAGTGGTCTGGTTAGCTTGGCCGAGGTAAGATGTTGCTGAGGGAATGTACTAGAACAGTGGCTGAAGAGCTTGGAGAGAATAAAGTTCAGATGATGAACCATGTAGTCTAGGCCCCGTGTATAAATTAGGCCAGATGGGGGGCTAATAGATCAGTCAAGGGATTTTTATCAAATCAAAGAGCACGTATAGTAAGAGCGGGCCTTTATCTAAAGTGGGTTTGTATTACTATCATTATAAGAAAAAAGTAGTTTGCAGAGTTTTTTTTTTTAAGTCCATCATCAATTATAAGTATAGAAGTACCTTATATTAATATAGCATGCAGGGATTAAAACATACCATTTTCAGGCTATAGTAAATAGATTAGTATTAATTAGAGAACAACAATTTATAATTTAGAGGAACAACTCTCTGATGTTCATCAAGTATGTACCACTTTATTATTTACCCCAGACCAAAAAAAAATTCTTTTCAACAAATTTATTTTCGTATTCAAACATCTCCATTTAGGTGTTAGAGTTACTGTGAGTATCAAAGTAAATATGAGTAATTTTCAGCCTCCACCAACAAGGACTTCACCTTGGGTTGTGTGTTTTGGGTTTTAACTAAATGAATAGCTGAGAAAATTATAAGAATTAATTAAAAGGGATATGTTAGAACATTTAAAATTAACACGTTAATGGCATCATTCCTGGTAGGGAGCAGTCTAAATTGACTTTGGTGAATTTTTCATTTACATGGAATATTTTCAGACTTTTTATACTGAACAGAGAATATCTAAAGGCAGTCTATTCATTCATTTGTTCATTCCTTCATTTGTTCATTCACTCAACACGCATGTTTTGAATATCTTATATACACTCAACATTATGGTAAGGCCTGAGAATCAAATGTCCCTGTGTGCCCAGGGTTTATCTGGTGTTAGCACTGAAAGTCATGCATCCCAGGAAGCCCTTTAGTCCCAGGCCAATCAGGATCACCCCACTCTAGGGCAAGATGTATTTCAAAATAGTCCTCAGATTCTAGAAAAAGCAGCATTTTACATATGCCATTAATCATGCCAACTCCCTAATGTGGTTTGGGAAACACGCCCATAATCAACCAACACGGTACTATTTCTGCAGAGAACTTCCTAGGTCAGGACTTGTCCTCAAATGGATTTGCACCAAACACAAAAGTCTTTTGTTTTTCAGAGATTTTTAGATTTTATAATTGCAGATAAGTGATTATAGTTCTGTAAAGAGCAGGCTGTCCACAGGTTGATAGGGGATCACCTAGGAGCCAAAAAAGAAAGAGGAATAAGGAAAAGTTTCTCAGTTATGGTGATTCTTAAGCTGAGTTTTAAAGGATAGTGAGCAATTAGCCAGTGAATGAGGAGGTAATAGTGTCTCAAATAACAAGAAATGTACTTGTCACTTTCTGAAATTATTAATACATTTCATAGATTCATCCTAAATTGGGTCTTCCCTGGGTTCTCTCAGCAAAACATTTAACAAGAGCTTCTGCAATGGAACAATTTACACTTGATATTTTGATATCAAGTTCCAAGTAAAGTCATTACCCTCTGGCCCTCCTAGAAAAACTATTTTAATATTAAAAGGAATCCTCTGTTTAGTGGTAGAATGCTGTGTGAGAAATGGTAGAAATCAATACATCTGTCATAGACAGATATGACTTAGAGCATTATTAACTCAAATATCAAAATCTATCATTACTACAACTTAACTGAATCTAAAGCTATTTGGATTACAAAAATCTTTTTGTCCTGAAAGTATGTTTTAGGGGAAAAAAATGCTTATCTATCGTTTTGTGCACTAACATTAGCATTTGCTTGTTCAAATCTAATAAGGCCTTCTCTGTGAATGCATCATTAATAAAATCTTCAAAATGGCTTCTCTCAACACTTTCTTTTTGATTTTTCATGATTTAATTAGGATCATCTTTAAAAAGACTGGCTTTCCTATGGTAATATCACATCTGCATTTTCAGCAATATGCTGTTTAATCACAATGGGTTATAAAGTGGAACTCCCAGTACTTATTGTATTATCTAGTAGAACCCACACATTTCGTACTTTTAGTGCCCCTGAGTCATCATCTTATATTTGTTCATCAACATTTTAACTGCCCCTCTTAAAAAAATGTAATTTGATAGTTAATTTTCTAAACTTGTTATTCTTTTATTTCTTTTCAAAGTAATGACATTTCATATGCCTTTGATATGCTTCATCCTGCACCTGAACCCTGTTCCCTAACAAATCAAGTTATTTCTTTCTTTTTACCTTATATTATTTTTGTAATTTTTGTTTAGAGACTTGATAAACCTAAATCCTTCTCAGTTTTCATGATCATCAGTAAAAATGAATTAGCTATTTTATCACATCATTGGATAGTTTTAGAATATACATAAACACTATGGTGGTAGTATTGAAACTGGTAGCGTGAAATTAAAGGTCTAAGAAAACATTTACATATATATAAATGTATATAGAGAGAAACATATATATATGTAAAGAATATGTTGGTTACTTTGACAGCAAAAAAAATTTCAAAAGAAAGATTTCTTTTTCTAATAAAGAATAATTCTCATATTTTTTAATAAAGAATGATTAAAAAATATGAATTAAGTGCTGGTTTGAGACTTTTTCACTCAGTATTGCTTGTCTGAAACAGAATCAAACAAGTATAAAATGGGTCACAAACTTACTGATGAAGAGCTAGTTGTTTCCCACCAACCCCACCCACCTTGCCCTTTCCTCTCCTCTCTCCCTCTCTCTGCTTCTCTTAAATTTCAGAGAAAAAGAGGGAGCAAGTTATTCAGACAAGCTCCCTTGAAAGCAGAACCCTATTCTTAGCACTTCCCCTGCCTCCTCCTAACACAGCCCCCTTATCATTGCCAGTACTACCCAGAGCAATAGCTTAGATCATGGGTTCTGGAGCGCTGCCTTGATTTCAGTCCCAGTCCTGTCTTTCTTGATATGTGACTTTGGACAAGTTGCTGGACCTTCCTTTATTTTGAAATATAGTATTACTGCTAGTAGTATTTCACTTACAGGGTGGTATGAATTAAATACTACCATTAAAGCATTTAGAACTATTTCTAATACACAGCAAGATTTAATCGTTGTTAGTTGTTAACCGTTGTTATTGTTTCTCTGTTTCGTTTTGCTGGAAAGGTAAATTCTTTTTCTTTTTTAAAAATGTACTTAATTGACTCAAGCTGCTCTCCTTTAAGAAGTGTATTCATTAATTCTTTTCTTCAGCAAGTATTTTTGAGTGCTTGCCATGTTCCAGGAACTGTACTAATTCTGGAGTCTGAAGAGTAGGCAAGAAACACAAGGTCCTATTTTACAGACTTGAGAGGCAAGAAGGGGCTTCCCAATTAAACAAACAATTATGACATAGTGCTATTAAGTGTTACAGTAGGAGTCGGGGGGTGGGGTATGGAGTCAGAGGATGTACATCCAACCCAGGCTGGGAAAGCATCTGGTGCGGAGCTGCCGCTGGTGACAGAAATATCACCTTATTGGAGAATACCATGCCTTGCCACTCTCTAACTCCTCAAACATCCCCTCCTCATCTTAGCAGGTGTCTGCAGATTCACAAATTGGGTTTATTTGACCCCAAAGAAGGACAGGGCCTCAGGGATCTATATAGTTCGAAAGCACTCCAGTTGACTTTCATGCAAGAGTCTGAAGACGTTTTGCAGCAAGTCTCAGGAAAAATGGGCAAGACAAGAAATGATGGAATAAAATCTCAGTGCTGCTGCAGCATATCCAAACTTTAAACAGATTGGTACATCATTCCAATAGTGCATTAAAGAAGAAGGTCTTTCAGGTGTGATGCATTTCAAAGAGGTTTATCATAGACAGGACAATTAATCAATGTCATCACCTTCTGTTCACTGGTACTCATAAACCATGCCAGAAAGACCCAAGTATCCTATTGTAAAAGACTTGCAGCTAAGAGAATTCCATGATAACATTTTCTAATGGTTATAATGAGTGTTTATTTGGGGTGTCTCATTACTAGGATAATTACTTTTATACTCCCCATCACTGTATATGTGTTATCCTAGTTTGAGTGTATCACCTATGCTGAGCACTCTAGGCTCTGAGGTGCGGGGAGCAAAATGAAATTACCCACAATGGTTTTAAAAGTCAATTGTTACTCTTTATCTGTGGCAGAATAATAATAATTGTCACCACTTAAGTAGTGCCTTTCATCCTCATACCTCAAGGCACTCCAGCGTTGTTACTTCACATTATTTGAATGAATTCCTTTTGGAAGGCAGGGCAAACTGAGAGACACATAATACATGGTTAGCTATGCTAATTTTGTTTTCTTTAACAAATGCAAAATAAATAGCCTGCTAAAGAGGCAGATCATATCTTGAAGATAAACCCTTTCTGAAGTAGGTTATTCTAAATAGATGTGCTTTTTCGATATCAATGTCATTTTTGAAAAATTTATTCACACAGACATAAATCCTTGACGTGATTAACTAATACTGATTTTTTTTTTGGCTTGTATTTTATCAGAAAAACAGAAACAAGCAACTTGCTTGCACACAAAAAAATGCTTTTAATGAACAGTGAAACTACAGATTTTAAAGCTTTGCTGCCTCCTAAATTTTATGAGTAAATTTTGTGGAAAACTGTGTAAATAGAGCATAATTATTTTAAAAATAGAAGCCTTTGTTATTAGTCATCTGTCATAGGTATACAAAGCAGCCTGCTGTGTAGACAAAGGACTAGAAAAAAGTTACCTGCAGAGAGTTTTTGCTATTGAAAGAATAAATACTAAAGCAATGGGGTGAACTTTTGGTTCACAGATGCAAATACTGAATGCTAAACCTGGCTGAGGGAAAATCACTTTAGCCTGATAACGGGATTACTTAGCACAAAAATAGAGAAAATTAAGAACTGAAGAGCAGAAAATTAAGGTGGAATGCAATTTAAAGAGTAAGTAGATGATGTAGACTTTCATTTTCTCCCCCCGCCACCCAGTGTCCAGCTAATTAAAATTACAATCAAAATGAAAGAGTCTAAACTTGTAAATATCTTTAGCTAATGATTTTTTCTTTTTAATCATCTTCACATTCAAAGTCTTCTTTTATTCATTTAGGTCTTTACAGCAAAATAAAATTGTTTTTCCCCTGTAAAAATCCTCCTTTTAATTTTCCTTATCTGCTTCTCTTTATATTATATATTCTTCAGTACTTTTTTCTCTCCCTCTCTTTATGCCATATTCGTTCAGCTTTTTCTTTTACTTTGAACATACCTTACAGAAGGCAAAGTTGTATAGGTATAGAGGTTATATTATTTGATTTTAGAATTTAACTGCTGATCCAAATACAACTCTTTGAGGCTGCCTCATACACAAAGGAATAATTACTTGTTACATAATATATACCTTATAAAATTACTCTTTCAGTGGATTCAATTTTTTTTACCAGAAATATTTCTTCATTGCCTTTACCACCAGGAATAGTCTTTATATTGCCAAGCAAAATCACAGCTAAAGATACTGTCAATCTATGGAAATTTTGCTTTGTATCTGTGTTTACAAATATATTATGCTTCAAACTCTCCTGGAATAAATGTTTGGGGACCCAGGAAATGAAAAAGCACCCAAGGAGCATGATGTATGGCTCCATAATGGTGGAGCCCTTTATTTAAGTAATCAGATTTAATGCATATTAATCAGGTACCACCATCCATACACATTGTTGGAGGACTTGTCCCTAAAGCTAGAGGTCAGATGTGGGCTTTACGTTAGCATCCCATCCCTCTCGTGATCAGGTTCTGCTCTAGCTGCTTAGGTGGCTATTTCATTTTCTGGATTGCTAGCCTGTGTGTATAAGTTAAACTACTACAAGTGTGGGCAGCAGCATTCCCATATCCTGGGAGCTTGTTGGAAGTACAGAATCTTAGGCAGCAAAGCAGATGTACTGAATCAGAATCTTCATCTTAGCAAGAACCCTGGGTTATTTATGTGCACATTAAAGTTGAGAAGTACTCTTTGAGGCAGTCGCCTCTAAGAACTCTAAGTCTATGACTGCTCCTTCTTTGCCCCTCTGCACTCCTTCAAGCCCTACCCATGAGTGGTGAACATATGATGTCTAAGGTAGGAAAGGAAGGGATTGGCTTTCATGCCTTGTCAGCACAGGATCTAGCCTAGGATGTCACTGCCCATGACCAGGCTTCATTCCTGATAAGCTGGCTAGAATGCCAGCTAAGTGGTGGTGTTGGTAGGTCAACTAAGAGCCAGTTTGTCATTATCAGTGCCTGCCTCCTAGATAAGAGACCAGAGTGAGCTGGTCACACACAAGACCAAACACAAGGGCAATGAGGATATATACTTGGGGGTTTGGGATAGTGTACTTCTGCTTTCTACAGCCCAGGATGAACGCTCTCAGCACTGCCAGGGACCACTGTGTTCTGCTGATAAAGGGAGGAATCTAGTACTATCTCCTCAGAACTTTCCTGCATTCATCCATTCCATAAACATGTAGGCTTATGCTAACTGGTTTTCATCCCACCTCTCTGATAACTTATTTTCAATATCTCTTGATGGCCCTTTTTCCTCTGTCTAACCTTGAAATGTTTGAGCTCCTCAAGGCAACCTCTTCTTATCTCACTTGATGTAATGTCTAGACTTCCATTCTCTGTCCATTCCAATGGCTTCAATTACCATCGATGTGCAGACTACTCCCATCTATATCTCTAGCTCAGATCTTTCCTCCATGCTTTAAACCCATATATCTCGCGCCCATTTTGCCTATCACTTGGATGTCTCACAGGTATCTCAATCTCAGTACATTCAACACTGAACCTACAATTCTTCATCACTAGTCAGTTCTTTATCTGTCCATGAGCCTAGTATGTCTTTAGAATCCTGCCATTCTTCCCATCTCCATCACCACCACTCTGGTCCAAGCATCATCATGGCTTACCCACGTTACTTCAATAGCCTCTCAACTGATCTTTCCCTATCTACACTAATATATGAAAAGCATGATTTAAAAGATAGCGCTAGGAAATCTCACTTCAGATTATCACTACAGACAGTCAATGGCCTAGTTAGAAGTTAGCAAAAGCGGTTATATAACAGCCTCTTAAGTGATCCCCGCCTTCACCCTTCTGTTATCAATAGCACTACAGCCACTAAAATGTTAAATGCCAAGTAATGTTACATTACTCAGGGTAATTTCTTCCCTAAAAACCAGGTTCTAATTATGTCTAATCATGTCAGACTCCTGCTTAAAGTCCCACAAACTCTTCCTATTACCTTTATTATAAAATATAAAATTCCTTACATTGACGTTAAGGCATTCTAAGAACTGTCTCCTGCCTCATACATGAGAGTCGTTTTAGTCCTCTCCACACTCCTATTCTTTACACTACAGTTCCTTGAAAGTACCATGCACCTTCCTACCTCGGACTGGCACCTCTGTACATATTGGCCTCTTCTCTTTTGCCTAATAAACTCCTATCCGTCCTTCAGATCTCAGATTAATCACTTCCTATGAGACTTTATAGCTTATACCTCAAACTAGGTCAACTTTCTTATCAACTTCTACTTCTCCTGTGTAATAGATATCATAATTGTATTATGCTATATCTGCCCCTCCAACTAGATGTATACTCCATCCTGGCAAGGACTCTGTTGGTTCTTGTTCACTATTTTAGCTCTAGCAGTGCCTTATACAAGTGGGTTCTCAATAAATATTTCTGAGCAAAGAAATAAAGTATGGAAGGAATGAATGAGTATGCCAGGTGCTAGGGATGCAGAAGAATCTAACAGGATGAGATTGCTTTGACCTATGTCAACCCACTAATCGCCAAGATTGATTTGACTGATGTGGCCTAATGTTATTCTTCTCCTCTACTGCTCTATGTGAACTCTACTTAAAGTTATGGGTGTCACTGGATTCTGGCATCTGGTATAAATAGAAGTGCATGTGGCCAGGACCTGTTTGTAAGTCCATGTAATGGCAGACTCTGAGGTGGTGGACAAGTAATATGGTTAGTTAGTACTTTATCAGGTTAGTACCTTAGGCCCAGTTGCCAGTATTTGCTTAGAATACTTCATGACTAACTATATCTGACTGATAAATGCCTTTTGCTCCAACTCATCACCCATGACTCAAGAAAGGTAAGGCTAGGAAATGTCCTAAGCCTACAAGAGGTGAAGTGATAAAGTCCTCAGCAGTGGTCACCTTCATCCAGCATTCTTCCCCATGAGTGATGACCTGGGTTCAGTTAGTAACCATTAGGCCTACCTGATCCACCAAACTAACTTAGGTCTTTTAAATTCATATTTGTCTGGATCTGGAAGTTCATCTTATAGTTAGAACAAATTCCACTTCAGCTTCAGTTTGGGGCAGTGTAGGGATAGAACTGACTTTCTCCTATCCCCACAGGGCCATAGGTCCTGCTCCGAATGGGTGCTTGTATGATTCATTCTGTTCATATATTCCTCAAATATGTTCAAGGTCTCAATATATTATAATTTATAGGAAAATGTGGTATTCATTGTATCATTTGTATTTCACTTGTAAATGTATATCATTTATAAAGTATGACATTTGTATCAGATCATTTTCAGATTTCAATCTATATAGCTTATTTATTCATTAGCTTATTTCATTAGTAACCCTATGACTCTAACATGACTGAAAACCGATAAAAGTAAGGCAAAATTTGTATATGTAATAGTTCATCCAATATATAGTTATTTGAGTTTCTATTATGTTCAAGGGACTAGTCTAAATTCTGTAGATATGACAGAAAATAAAACAGAAAAAATATCCTGTTTCTTGGAGTCTATATACACTCTTGGGGGGGGGAGACAGACAAAAAGCAAAATAAACAAGTTAAATTTACAGTTTTTAGAAGATAATAAGTCTAAGGGAAAAAATAAATCAGGCTAAGAGATATAGGATGTTGTGGTAGGCTACAGTTTTAAATAGAGTTGACAAAGAAGTCCTACTGAAAAGATGACATTGGGGCAAAGTCTTGAAGATGGGGAGAGGGGGAGAAGTCCATGTGGGAAATAAACATTCCAGGCAGCAGGAATACCAGTACAAAACTCTGAGACAGGAGGATACCTGGTTGTTCAAGGAACAGCAAGTTTAATGTGGCTGGAACAGTGAGCAAGGAGAATAGTAGGGGATGGGATCAGAGATGAAAAGGAGGTGGCAGGAGAAATCCTATAGGGCCTTGTAAACCATGATGAGGACTTTGGCTTTTACTTGATTGAAATGGGAAGATATTGGAGGGATTTGAGCCTTACAGTGACATGATAGGATTTCCATTTAAAAAGACTCTTAAAGGTTTCTGTGTTGGCAGTAGAGGGCCAAGGGTAGAAGCAGGGATCCGTTTGGGGACTAGTTAGAGAACTATTTGTACTAACTTCCTAACTAGGCTATTATATGTCTTCAGTGATAATTCTAAATGAGCTGTGTTAAAGTTATGAATTTTAATTTTCAGTTTTCATACAGTAATGGACCTGGCGGAGATGCATTAAAAATAAATTATACAGGCTCAACGTAACTACTCTTTCCTTTCTAAAAGTGGTAGAGTTTCCTTGTGGAACCTGAGAAATGTTAAGCGCAGTTTCTTTGGCAGAGAAAAATAGGACACTGCTGGATAACAAAGGGACCAAGTCATACTTTGCAGAGTGCAGAAAAGCTATCTGCACTTTAAAAAAATATATATGTATATATTTATTTATTTATTTATTTTGGCCGGGCCAGGTCTTAGCTGCAGCACACGGGATCTTTCGTTGTGCGGGCTTCTCTGTAGTTGTGGCGCACGGGCTCCAGAGCGCGTGGACTCAGTAGTTGTGGCATGTGGGCTCTGTAATTGTGGCACACTGGCTCTCTAGTTGTGGCACGCGGGCTTAGTTGCCTGGCAGCACGTGGGATCTTAGTTCCCCAACCAGGGATGGAACCGGCATCCCCTGCATTGCAAGATCGATTCTTAACCACTGGACCACCAGGGAAGTCCCTGCCCTTTATCTCACCATGTGCTTCAGATAATCTGGAAACCTGTGATAGTCATTCATTAATTCATTGCACAGTTATTTCCTTAATTCCTAAAATTGCACCACATAGTTAATGCATAATCAGTTGATTTAGGGCATAGAAAGAAATATACATGTTCCTAGCTTTAAGGAACTTACTTATAATGTATTTTCATGAGATATGATTATAATGGAATAAGTATAATTTTTATATAGAGAATCAAACTTACTACCTAACTTATGATAACATACTATATATTTATGATCTGATATAGTCTTGTTCCCTAAATTCTATATTTAAATGTTACTACAATCAGATTGTGTTTCAAGAAATAATCTCACCAGATTTTATGCCTAATTAATCATTATATGTGGCAACAGAAATTGACCTCCAGTGTAGATATAGATTGCTCTTGCAAAATAAAAGACACAGCAGTTAAAGAGTTTCTGTTGCTAGCAGGTGAGATTAGAAATGCTCTTTGGGATATTTTCTTAAAAGTAAAACAAAAAATAAACAGGGTCTATATTAACAACCTAAAGTAGCAACCTGAACCAATCTATCCTGAATTTCTAGACTTAAAACTTAGGTCCCCAAATAACTTAAAATAGCTTAAATTTGATATAAAAGTCAATTTTTTTTTTTTTTTTTTTTTTTTTCACTATGCGGGCCTCTCACTGCTGCGGCCTCTCCCGTTGCGGCGCACAGGCTCCGGACGTGCAGGCCCAGCGGCCATGGCTCACGGGCCCAGCTGCTCCGCGGCATGTGGGATCTTCCCGGACCGGGGCACGAACCCGTGTCCCCTGCATCGGCAGGCGGACTCTCAACCACTGCGCCACCAGGGAAGCCCTAAAAGTCAATTTTAATAGAAGCCAAATAATGAAAATTTCTAAGCTTTTCTCGGTGGTCTATGGTTAAAGTGATTTGTTAATCTCATTTTTAGAATTTGTTATGATAAAAAATTTCATAATAAGCACCAAACCATGTCACAAAAATCAATGCATGTACCACATATATATGTATATATACAAATACATATTTTATATGTGCATATACATATACACATGGAAGATCATAGCTTAACCTGGGTATCATGATTCCTCCCCTGGTGTTTTGTCTCATTCATTTATAGACTCAAAAAACAAAGGGATCAGAAGAATTGTCTGTCTTGTCCAATCTTCCCCTTAATGGAGAGTTCCCTCTATATAACCCATCTTAAATGAATTAGTCCATCCACAATCTATAAGTGGCCATTTAAATTATATTAAATAATTTTTTTAAACTATTATGGTAAATCAGACTTACATGATCTTACTTGGAACAGGTTAAAATGGACCAGTTTCCCGAATGCCAGATCATTTTCAGATTCATGTGTTGCCAGTGAACAAGTCTTTTAAAATGTGAGGCTCAGAATCTTTGACACATCCCATAAGATATATAAACCTAAAGCAAATAGCGTGTTATTTTGAGGGTTGTTTTAAAAAATAGAGTTTATCAAACCCTGCCAGAATCTTTTATGAATGGAGTAAACAAAGTATTTTTTCTAGGGGAAATATTTTCTGGGACCTTATAAAGCAGTGTTTGTCAAAACGAAATCTATCTATTTGAACTCAAGGGTTCAGTTTGTAAGAGGACCCCATGGAAAAAAACTAGTAGTAAATTAACTAACATTGTTGGTATTAAAAGAATAAAATAAATTATGGTGCAAGAACTATCTCATCAGCACCATAGATTAATTTACATTCTCTATTTTAGTGATAATTTCAACCTTTTTCCATATAATTTTCAATTATGGATGAAATTTTCTCTAAAAAATGATTACTGTTCCTCCTTCTGTAGTATAATCTTAATTGTATATTTTTCATGCTCCTCTGCTGAATTCCAAGTTAAAGTAAAGCATTCTGAAGGTGTATTTTATTGGTTCCAATGCTTCTGGGTTTTAAAGTTCACTGTTTTTGCCTCCTGGCAAAAAATGCCTTTGCAGTATGATTTAGTTTATGTTTTCATAAAACAGAAATACAAAATCAAAATTCAAACTTATACTTTTCATCGCCAGTAAAAATATAAAATTTAGATTTAGATTAGTAAAATCTTGGATTTAAGAATTCAGAACCTATCTATATGAGTGAAATCAAAATAAACATATTTAACTCTTTTAAAATCTCTTTAAATCAATGAGTTCACTGGTAAACCCACCATGTCAGAGTACAGAAGAAAAGACAGAGTACTTGCTAGCAATTTTTTAGTTTGGGTAGGGAAACAGAACAAATGCACGTGAAATAAGTGAAAATACTTTCAGAGAAACATCAACAAGTGCATATTACTATAATGCAGGGTCTTCAAATAGCACAAAGTTGAGATGTAGATTAAGAGATTAAAATTAAGGTGTAATTAGGGTGATTCAAAAGATACTTTTCAGAGATAAGTTTTGAACAAGGATTTGAAAAAGTTGTAATATATGAATGGGCAGGTGGAGGCAAGGATTTCCAGTGAGAAGAATAGGGCACAGACATGGAAAGGAACAATTATAAGATGGGCCAAGAAAATCCTAATGGTCGGAGCCAAGGTGGATTGCAAGAATGGATCACTTTAGACCCAGGCGCTCCCTTAATCTTTTAATCCTCTTTCTTTCAGTCCATCACTCACCACTTCTCTGTCTACTCAGGATAGACTCCCTGGTATATCATGGCAACCATCTGTGGCCAGAACACTCAATGCCCTAGATCCTGTTTTTTCCTATTACCCCCCAAGGTATGGTTAGTCTCAGAAATCAGGTGAACAAGCTTTGTAGTCAGGCCTGTGCAGTGGCTGCTAGTGAATTGAACAAGGGTGGTCAAACCTAATTATCTTTCTAATGTGACTTACAGTCCTTTTCTCACACTGCTTCCTCTTTCGTCTTTTCATCATAATCTTAAAAACTTTCTGTCAAACTGTTAACTCGGTAAAAAAGAATTTTGGAAAAGTTACCAGTGTTGGAAAGCAGAGAATTTTCTCAGGAAGAGCAGCAGTTCCTTTACTCCCTATCCAACACCCACTACAAACTGTACTTCTAGTTATAGCCACAGGTAAATCCCCAAATTTGGATCAATTTAGCTTTTCTGTTCTTAAATCCAGGATGTTGAAGAAAAACTCATACCTGCTCACGTTGCAGCTATAGATCCATCATCTCTGGCTTCATCTGGGCTTTCAGAGCCATTTGGCAAAAATTCTACTTCTTCTGCGATATCCTTTTCCATTTTCCATCTCTCCCTTCTCACTGCCCTCCTCAGATCTCCTGTCCCAACAACACATTGTTGATGAAATCACACATCAACTACTGAGCAAGAAGATCACCCTGTTGACTTGATTGTTAAGGAGCTTTTTCTTCATTGTGGGCCTTCTGTTGAGTATTTGCTCGAGGCACAAACATTTCCAGGCTCTGGGACTCTTTGAAGAGATCTATCCCACGCATATACCCATTCCTTCAACTTGCTTTTGATCAATCCTTTGATCATGTTCCTTCCAAATCCTAGAAAATTCATACCATTAGCCCCTGCCCAGGATCAATATATATCTCTACCTCAGGCCAGATCTTCTTCTACGAAAAGAGTCTAACATGGAAACACAAGTTCTGCCTATTAAGCGACTTCTATTCTTCATCATCCTAAGAGCCAACAGTCTTCTTCCATCTGGTACAGGAATATTATATGGAGCCATTCTTAAACCAAGATGCTCCAATACCTACACTACTTAAATTAGGATGTAAAACCGACTTTTACATCATCAGTCAATTGCTTATAGGAAACTCCCTCTAGACTATAGATGTGAGTTGAAACAAGTGTGGCAGTTTGCAGAAGGCATAGGAATGTAGGACCTGTTCAGTTATTAAATTGCTGGGCACCACTAACTTTATGGCTGGGTTGACTGAATAGCACACAGTTCATTACTGGAAGCTTGAGCCAGATGAAATCCCATAGGCAGTCGCCTCCAGAGCTAAATTTAAGTCAAGAACTTTTCTGCAAAATGTAGTTACAGAAGAGGGCATGGCCTTTGTCCAAACTTGAGAATCTTTCTCTCTGTATCTTTTTCCTAGAGTTAGCAAGTCCATTCAGTATCTCAGTGTGCTACAGGAAGTTCAAGGACCGTGAGAACTTCCAGGTCATGAGGACCAATTGACAGTTACTTGCACTGAAACCCTGGACCAGGCACTAAGCTTTCTTTCACATCCCAATTACGGATGGATAAAATTTAGATCATCTTGTTAATGGTCAGAGTAAGACATAAAAAATGCTGCATCTAAAATTTAGATACTCATTTTGAAAGGAGTAGCCTGGAATGCCACAGATCCTCAAACACCCAGGTCCTTTATTGTCACATCAGAGCTCTTTATTCTTACACAATTTCACATTCACATATATGACTTACAAAAGTATCTGGGAGCACTTCTACTTTCTGATCTTCATGCACTATCAGCATGATGTTTAATGCATATTGGATCAAAATGGGACCTTGATCAAGGACCCAGCAAACTAGACTGTAGCACAGAGCCAGAAAGCTTGTGTATCCCTGAGGCAGGACAATAAAGATTTATTGGTGTTTATGTCAATGAAGACAAACTTCTGATGGTGCCTATCAACCAAAATACATAAAAAATATTTTGACAAGATCAGTAACTGCACCATAAGTGCTAACAGATACATTCCCTTATTCTAGTAAGGAGAAAAAACCTGCCATGGCAGCCACAACTGGAGCCTCTACTGATTTTATTTCCAGTAATCCACTGTCATTCTCCAAGACCTATGAGACTGCAAAAGCCACACCAGCCTATTAATCACCAAATCTATACCTTTCAGGAAGCTACCTTCAGGGTTGTAGTGCTCCTACATTCCTTATTTTGACAGGGAAAGAAAGTACCAAATGGCCCTTCCTAAAATAATAGTCCTGACTTTATAGGGGTAAGTAAGAAACTGTGTGGGATCTGCCAGTTTGCTAAAATATCCCTTCCCACAATTCACTCAGGATCTGAGAAAATGACCCCAGGATAGTTTTGGGAGTCCCACTCAGCCAACCATGAGATAAACTCAGGTCAGAATTCAATTTATCACCTGGGCTCCATAATGATCCCCAACTCTAACCAGCTAACTACAGTGGAATTACAAGTCCCCAAGAATCAGTGATAACTTTGAGCCAATATCCAATATTTCCCAAGTTTAGGTATTTCCCTTTCCTTAATGTACAAGTATTCAGGTTAACAACCACCAGCCCCACTAGGAAAGACAAGGCAGAAGGTTGACAGTATGCCTGTGTAGTGTCACAGCAGGATCTTTCCTCACAGGTACTAGCCTCTCTTTCACTGGGTGATGCTGGGTCTGTGAACCCAAAATTCTCTAGCACTTTAGCTCCAGTGAGGCCTCTGTTCACCAGACCTAGAATAGCTTTGGTTAAATAAATCAAGACACACCTTAATTGCTGTCTGTGTGTTTCATTCCTGGGGACCCCGTGATTAATTAGCCACAGCCAGAGATTTCTGTTACTGAGACCATTCCCTGATCCCTGAGTGTAGCATCTGGCCATTAAAACAATACCCACTTTGCTTCAGACTGTTAACAGCACCTGGGCCAGGCCTCAGCTGGCTTCTTACATCCCCCCTGAGATCAGGAATACCATTTTTATTGTAGCTCCTTCCACAGTATTCCCAGCCCAGGAAAAAAAAAAACCAAAAGAGCCAGCAAAGCACTTTTAAATATTTGGGTATTTCCTTTATCGCTGTATTTTTATTGGCAAGGGAGAGGAGTCTTCAGGACCCTGTCAGGATATAGGGGTGAGACACAAGATCCACTTAATCACTTTCTTATCTCCCGAAGTCTTTAAATTCTTTCCTCTGTGTTGTGCCCAGGACTTTCCAGTCTTTTATTTTACCAAAAGAGACCAACAGTAGGTTCCTATTCGCTTTAGCAAACCCAGAAAAAACTGTTAAAACTACAGTTAACTGCTTGAGTTTCCACACTGAATGCAGCATGGCTTATGAATAAGCTCATCATAATGAACACAGTTCATTCGTGTTCAGAAAAAAAACCACTTAGATTTCCAATAGTGGCTACACATTAAAATAAAATAATATGAAAAAAGTTTAAAAATATGATACTTATCACCTGCCCCCCTCCCCACTCTGCAACGTTTAAATTAGAGCCTCTGGGGTTAGACCAAGCCTCTGTGTCATCTCAAAATTTCCCAAGTGATTTTGATCCACAGTGAGATTCAAGGACCATTGCTGTAGAAGTTCTCATTCGCTCCCAAGGTTCCTAATACCACTTATATGCTAATGATGTACATTTATAAATCCTTCTAAGACCTCTCGTCTAAGCTTCAGCCCACCCAAAACAACATTTCTCTCTTTGACTCTTTCTCCAATTGTTGAAGAATCTGGAGGCTTACACAACATAAAGGGGATTATCAAATATTAGAGCTTACCATATGCCAGGAGCTGTGCAAAAGTCAAAGTAAACAGATCAACCCTGGTCTCCACCTTCTTTGTGTAGACATTTGATTGCCTCTTATGGGGTTTCTTAATCTCAGCACTATTGATATTTTGAGTTGAATCATTCTTTGTTGTGGGTGACTGTCTTGTGCATGGCAAGGTATTTAGGAGCATTCTTAGCCTCTACCCACTCGATTCCAGTAGTATCCTACACCCTCTCCCATGAGACAAGCAAAAATGTCTCCAGGTATTGCCAAATGTCACCTGTGGGTCAAAATTGCTCTTGGTTGAGAACTATTGGTCTCTGGTCATTTCTACATAAAAGTCTCACAAGAACTTACATTTTTAGCATGTTATATACTAAATATACTAATTTTCTCTTTATCGTTCCTAGACTTGGTTATTTGTACCATTATCAAGAATTCACCAGTCCAGAAATCTCTTTTCCAGGGCCATTACAATTGGTTCATTCAAATCACTATTCAAACAAAGTTTCAAATTGCTCTTAAGTGTTAGTTTCTAAGTCTCTTTTTAAAACTGAACCATCCTTTCCCCTCTTGCCTTTTTTCCCCCCATGCCTTTGCCTGGGCAAACAAATTGGTTCAGTTGTCCTATGGTATACTTGACATTCTGGATTTGCCTGATTGTTTCCTTCTGATGTCATTCAGCTTGTTCCTCTATCTCTGTTTTAGCAGTAAACTAGAAGTTACATCCAAAAGCTTGATTAGATTTGTATCCAACACTTTTGGTGCTGTACTTCATATTGTAGCACCTCAGTCAACACATAATGTATGGACTATGGCTTTTAGCTAAAGAGGTATCAGGTGGTGATGGCCTGATTCCACCATTATCGAGTTGATAATTTTTGCATCATGTGAATATCTACTTAATTATAACTTTTCACATACTGGTTTAATCATCTATTGATCTTATAGCCTCAGTCAATTATTTATTTAAGAGTTATAAATGGTCATTTTCTGGAGGTCCGTTTTTGATACAACAATTTGTGATGACAAACATCTAAAGTGGATATGTCATGTGGTAGTTAGGTGTGCAAGTCTGAAGGCTGGGGTGAGAAAGATAAATTTAGAAGTCATCAGTATATGGAAAGACATTTCATTTCCATAGGCTAGATGGGATCACTAAGGGAAGAGAGTAGATGGAGAAGAGGGTCCAGTAGTGAGCAATGAGTCACCCCAACTATTACAATTGGATGAAGAGAAGGAGCTAAAAGAGAGCTGAAAGGGAGGATCTACTTCTTTAATATCAATTCTCATAACTTTTCCCTCAGCATCTTCCCTGGACTATGGTAATTAACTCCTACACGATCTCACTGCCTCTAGCTTTGCCTCTCCTAATTCATGTTCCACAGAGCTCTCTGATAAACTTTTCTAAAAGTTAAATCTATCAGATTAGTTTCCAGATTAAAATCCTTTAATAGCTCTACGTTGTCTTTAGGATAAAGTCCAAATGTATACTGAGATTCTTTCTGACATTTTTCTTTCCTACCTGCTCAGCCTTATATCTTACCAATCCCCATCCCTTACCTGTCAGCACCTCATGGCAGTTCCCCAAACATTCTAAGCTCTTTAATGTTTCTGTAACTTTTATTCAGCTTCTTTGTGGGATAATTTATTTCACTCGGTGAACACCTAACTCATAGTTTAGAACTGAGCTAAATGTAACTCACTTATTAAACCTTTCCTGACCCGTGAGGTAGAATTGACAACAATTATTCTGCCCCCACTGTAGTGTGTGTGTGTGTGTGTGTGTGTGTGTGTGTGTCTCAAAATGTGACCTTAATTCACTACTCCACAAACTGAGCACAAATATGATCACATTTTATTTCCAGTTAATTACATAAAGTAGACCTTAAATGCCATACTAGGGGTAAAAAAGCATTTCCCTCTTTGATCGCTCCCTCAAATTTTCCAAGGTTCTACAGGTTTACATAACCTAAAAAGAATAATCAGAAGGATATTCACTATGTGACAGTCATTAGAGCTGTTCAAAAGAAATCCTGTTCTTCTAAACATGTAGTGCAACGCTCCCCAACGTTTTGGCACCAGGGACCGGTTTCGTGGAAAGACAATTTTTCCACTGACGGGTGGGGGGCATCGGGAGGGAGAATGGTTCAGGCGGTAATGCGAGTGATGGGGAGAGGAGGATGGAGTTTGGCCCACTCACCCGCTGTTCACCTCCTGCTGTGCAGCCCGGTTCCTAACAGACTGCTACAGGCCTGCAGCCTGGAGGTTGGCTTCGTAGGAGGCTTTAAGGTCTGTTATTTGTCCTTACCTTCCTTCTGCTGCAGTGATTGTGCAAGCATGTGTTGAAATGGTCTTCATCAGCCTGGGTCCCTGGTGTGATAAGCATTTCAACCTGTGATGGAATGTAACATGAATAAGAAATAAACTTTTTTGGTATTCAGCCATTAAGATTTTGGAATTATTTGTTCCAGGGAATAATATAGCCATTCAGGCGGACATATACACTAAGCAGGGAGAGTGGAGAGTCTGATAATTCTAGTAAGTAAGACTGGCAACCCAGCCTAGATGCTGAAGAGTCTTACTACACATTCCTATAGAAGAGAGTTTTTCACCTTTGGCATATTTGGCATTTTGGTCTGGAAAAATCTTTGTTGAAGGGGGCCATCCTATGTATTGTGAGATGTTTAATAACATCCCTGGCTTCCAGCTACTAGGTGCCAGCGGTACCTGCCACCCCAAGTTGTAACAATCAAATGTCTCCAAGCATTGCCAAATATGTCCTGGGGGTCAACATTGTTCCCCATGGAAAACTACTGCCTTAGACAATGTACATCTGCTTTTGATGCAACTTTTTACTCAGGCTGCTGTAGCTTTGAGAGAGAAATGTCACTTGATCAGAGCTGAATTTTGCTAGTGTGTCTTTGATGGGTTCCCAAAGTCACAATTTTTAAGTCTTGGCTCTTACAAGACCACAGGACTCAAAACACCTCCCTGTGACAACCCCAGAAATAGAGCTGGTTCAGATGTCTGCTTCCTGTGGTCTTGGATCTGCTATCCTTGGACATTAATACCATCAGGGGTGGGGTAGCTACCACCTTTTGATCCTGAAAAAATTTATCAGTATAATTTATATATGCCCTTTCTGGGACAATGGACGTACCAAGCTCTGTTTGGCCCAGCTGACATGATGGGACTCCAGAGAAGCTACACACTTCCCTTTGGGAAGGGAACTTCAGTGCATCAGAGTAACTTGTCCTCTATGGAAATCTCTGTCACTAGGAAAGTGAGAGAAAAAAAGCCACACAAGTTTAATTTTTGGTGGAACATCCTAATGACAATAATTATTTTTAACATGATTATTACTAATAATTGCTAACATCTATTGAGAGCTATGTACTAAGCCATGTTACTCAAATCTCATTAATCCTCACAACAATTGTAAAGGTAGATATTTTTTATTCCATATTTTCTAGCTAAGGAAATAGAAACACAGAAGAGTTATGTAACTTGCCCAAAGTTTACTGTACACTGACAACTTTTAAAGTCTGGACTTAAATTCATTCTGTTTGACTCTTAAAGACGCCCTGCTCTTAACTACTTACATTGAAAATGTAATCAAGTGAGAGTTCCATTTCTAGAAAAGAGTCAGGAAGACCCACTGGAGACCCTTCCCCAGGGAAACAATCACAGCTGGTGAAAATTATAAAAAAATAAAAGCATTTAATGTCTCTGGGAATTGTCCTAAGGGAGTACATTAAAGGAAGAAAGAGTTATTCAGAAAAATCTACTTGAGCCATGATTTGCTTGCTCTCTCTGTCCCAGCTTCCTAGCTCAGCATGATGGAATCTCTAGTTTGGACAGGTGTTACCAAGAAGATGGGGCTCCTTTTCCCCTCAGCTCACAGTCAAGGGATACGATATTTCACTGGGAGGGGCAGGCTACCGGCATTTCTTACTCCCGCCAGCTCTGAGCCACAGAGGCTAAATCCTGGCAAGTGTAGCTGAGAAGTCACAAGCTCCCTTCTTCCATCCGCCCCCACTCATAGGGTGGAGGTTGTACCTTAGGCTCAGCATGGCCCAGGATATTGGCCCCTGATCACCTTCACCCCAGCTTGCTTGTGGTGTGGAGGTACCATCCTGGGAACCAGAAAATGAAAAAAAAAAGATATACAAATGACCGACAAGCACATGAAAAGATGCTCGATATCATTAACCACAGAGGAAATGCAAGTATACCACAATGAGATACCACTGCACACCCACTAAGGGGACTGTAGTGAATAGGAATATAATAACAAGTGTGGAGGAGAATGTGGAGAAGTTGGAACACTTATACACTGCTGGTGAGAATGTAAAATGCTGCATTTTAGAAAATAGGCTGGTAGTTCTTTAAAAGGTGAAATATCTCTAGAATTACCATATGACTCAGCAATTCCACCTGGGTATATGCCTGAGAGAAATGAGAACATATATCTACATAAAATCTTATACATGTATGTTCACAGCAGCACTACGCTTAATAGTCAAAAATGGAAACAACCCAAGCGCCTATCAACTGATGATTGGGTAAATAAACAAAATGTAGCATCTTCATACCATGGAATAATATTCAGCCCTTAAAGCTGGTTCACCCTAGTTCATGAGGGCCAATTGTTAAACAGCAATTTGTGAGTCAAGTGTCAAACTGTTGGTAGCTGAAAATGAACCATTAAGAGAATATTTACATCATTAATTTAACAAAAATTACAAATGAGCAATTTTTCTTTTCCCAAACTGCATGTATTTCTGTTATACTGCAATAAAAAAACGTTAAAAAAATATTCAGCCCTAATTGAAGTACTCATGGATGCTACGGCATGGATAAACCTTGAAAAATTAGGTTAAGTGTAAGAAGCCGGCTACAAAAGACCACATATTGTATGATTCCATTTGTATGAAATGTCCAGAATAGGTAAATAGATAGAGACAGAAAGTGGGTTAGTGGTTTCCCAGGACTAGAGTTGGCAGTGGGAGAAATGAGTAGTCACTGCTAATAGGTATGGAATTGCACAATTCAAATTGGTGAGTTATATGTGAATTGTATCTCAATAAAGCCGTTATAAAATATAATCAAGTATTACAGCATCTTCCTATACTAGATAGTGAATCCTTAAGAAGAGGAGCCATGTCTCATTCATCTATCTTCTTTATTTATCAGACAGGCCTAGTGCAGAGGTGAAGAGTATGGATTTTGGAATTAGGACAGCCTGAGTTTTGTAGCCTTGGGGAAATTATTTTAGCTACCTAAGCATCAGTTTCCTCAGCTGCATAATGGAAATGATAGAACTAACATCACAGAGTTTTCACAGGAGTTCATTGAGATAATGCATGAGAAGCATTTACTGCAGTGCCTGACACATAGTGAGTTCTCAAGAAATGTTATGTCTCATTTATAGCAGGTGCTTGAGAAACGTATGTCGAAAGGACAAAAGGAAAGAAGGTAATAAAATGTATGTGTGGGCAATGCGGTTTGGGAATAAGAGCTTGAAAAAACCTGAATATGTTTCTGGTGTTGAATTTCGTACTGCCAGGATGACTAGGAAGTTACTACATATTCTTGAGTAGGCAAATAAAATAAAAACTTTTGAGAATGAGTTTTGGAGCAATTGTGGAGAAGAATCTTTTAGAGAAGGGGGGGTTATAGGCAATGAAGCAAATTAGAAGAGAACATGAATAGTGACTTTTGTCTGGAATCAAGAAGCCATTTCTCTCCAAGTCTCAGTCTACAAAGCTATAAAAGGTGGCTAGTAATCCTTGTGCCGGCCACCTCACAGAATTACTGGAAAGCCCAGTTGAGATAACAGATATGAATGGGTTTGGAAAACTATGTAAATGAAAGTAATCCCCCTTATTAAATTATTAGTTCTTTACAAGAATAGCAGCTATCCTGCACAAACATTTATTCAAATATTAATTGATGATTGCCACAGGTTGGATTCCCCATGAAGCAGACGCTGAGGAGAAAATTTATTAGGAGGAAGTTTATTAGGGAGTTTTCTGGGGGATGGAAGGAAGCCGGATTGGGTAGAGGGAGAAATAGGAATGTAATTCGGGCACAAGAAGGCCTCAGCTGATTATAGGAGGAGCTCTGAAGCTGAGCTAGCCCTTCAGAGTGTCCCTCACTGTGGGGAGAGAGGGAGAGAAGACTTTGGACCCCTGTGTTAGCAATCATTAGATGGTTCGGTTTAAAATAAGTCACTACCTGGGGCCAGTCAGCTCACTGTTCAGCAGAGGGCAATTCAGAGAAAGGGCTGACAGCTGAGAGATGGCCAGCCTTCTCAACAGGCCGAGGGGTGTCAGTCAGTCCTGCAGGGAAATTTGACTAGCACATTACAGCACCCCAACAATGACAGAGTTATTGGGATTGGGATTGGTATTGGTTATTGGAGAGTTGGTAGTCAATGGGTACAGTCTACCAAAAGATCTCCAGTTTGGATAAATCAGGCCAGCGGTGTTAGTTTTACTCTGATTATTTAATTGAGAAAAAAAGCCACACTTTTCTTTTTGCCTCAATGACTAAGATAATTCAGCTATGTCCATAATTGACCATTTCTAATAGAAAGACTTTCGGTAATCGGTCCGACTGAGAAGGCAAGCAGTCAAAATATCTAAATGTAATCATTAGATGATTTTGGTTGCTAAAAGAAGAATTTCTTTTCATGGAATAAGTTTATTAGGAAGGTTTGGGACAGAGGAATTATTGATTACATCAAGTACACATTTATATTTTACTGCCATTAAGTTACTTTGATGTTAAAACATTGTACACAGAATAAACTTTAAAATCATTGGAATAGCAAAACGATGCAGATTTCAAAAATATTTTGATAATGAACCAAATACAGCAAGGCACACGGAAATTTGTTTGATTATATCATGAGAAAAATTAATTTACTTTTGACACAAAGTCTTTTTCCAGACTTCTTACACAGTGAAAATATGCTGACATTTTTGTCCATTGGAATCAGACATTGTAACTGCTATTTGAAAGACTTAAAAAGTTGGTTTAAAATTTATTTTTTCCCCCAAAGCTTAAAAACGTAACTCTTGAAAAACTTTTCACTTTTTAATGACTTTCTTTCCTTCTGATATTTTTAAATATCCAGAATTATTGGCCTTAGAAATAAGAGAAAGAAAGGTAAGAACACATTTATGTACAATAAAATGTTATTGAAATTCAGTATGGATTTGTTCCTAGTCTGTAGTACCAGCTATTCTTAAAGGTATTCAATTTTATTACTCCTCAGTAAGAAGAAGCTGATAAAATGTCTGCAAACAGAAGTTCGGCAGAAAAAAAACTTTGATAAATAGATAAAATGAGTTATAATTGTTTATCCCAGGGTAGATGTTTCAGATTTGTTGAATGTGTTTATGTCCGTATTCTTAATCTGCATAGTATCACCTGGGCTTTGTCACAGATGTACAGTGAAGAATAGTGGAGCCTCAGAGAAGTGGTCTTCATATTTTCAGCTCAACTATCCCCCAGGTTAAAAATTTTAATTGCACAGATTCCTGTTGACATCTAAAAATTTTCATTTTACGTTTAATTAGTTCCAAAGGATAAAATTTGGTATATTGTAAATATTGGACTTTCTACAGTAAAGCTTTTACTTCACTCTTTTAAATGGTGAAATGAAATCTAAATACCATAGCAATTTGCTACCCACTGTATTAGTTAGAATAATGCATACTACATGCTAGTGTAACAAATGAGCCCCACAATTGCAGTGCCTTAACTATAATAAAGTTTATTTCTCTTCCATATGAAGTCAATTGGAAGACATTTCAGACACAGCTTATCTCTACCTCATGCCTCCATCATTCCTGAGGGCTTCAGAATCCTTTGATTCAAGCCAGTGGACAGGAAAAGAGAATGTTGGATCATGCATTGAAGGTTCCATTGACTACAACTCAGTCACTTGGCCACATCAAACAGCAAAAGAGGCTGGAAATGTATAGTTATAGACCCAGGAGAAAGAGGAAATGGGTTTGGTGAGCACACATAGTAGTCTCTACGGTAGTTTGCCCTTCTTATCGTCAAATATCCTTCTTCTTCTCAAACAAAAAACATACTCACCACCTCCCCCAAGTGGACAAGGCAAAGTTTTATCTGTCATTGCACTGGTCTGAAATTCCAGGATTTCTCAGTACACATCCTCTCTCTTAGAATCTGGATTTAGATTCCTCTGGTCACTGTCACCACCCCTTCTCACCTCAACACACACACACACACACACACACACACACACACACACACACACACA